>NW_024426996.1:18026283-18031469 GCF_017311325.1 Ursus maritimus | reverse complement strand
TGGGCTTTAGCACTTTATTTAACCTCCCTCTGACTCGGTTTTCTCACCAGTCATAAGCATCCTAATAGCATACCTACTTCATAGGGTCTTTGTAAGTAATAAAATATATGTAAAGTATAAGAAGGCTCAGAAATTGCTAGAGATTGCTATTACAATATTACATATTATAGGATAAACACTCTACTAGGCACCAGCAATTCTCAAAAGAAGAAAAATAAATGGCCAAAAAATAATAACGGATGTTTACTATCAAAGATATGCACAGGTTGGTGGGGAAATAGCATTCTCATACTTTGTCAGTGTAAATGGGGGGGGGGGCGAAGATTGTGGAGCAGGTGGATAGGATCAACTTTAAATGCACATACCCTTTGATGTCAGAATTAGAACACTAGGAATTCAACAAAAGCAAGAAAATACTCATCACATTATTCTTATAACAGAAGAAAACTGGAAATATCCTGAATATCCATATACAGAGATGATTAAAAGAAATATGGTACATTCAAATAATGGAAAACCCACTAAGAAGAATAAGATGGATGTGTAAGAACTAATATGAAGACATCTTCAAAATACATGGTTTTTCAAAAGAGTGTAATATGATCTTTTTGTGAACATCTCAAAAGGATTTGCTACACATTATATTGCATATGCATGAAAATTTTCTAGAAGAAAAACTTAGTCACATTGGGGTAAAGAACTAAAGATTAGGGGTGATGGATGTTAACTAAACTTATTGGGGCAAACATTTCACAATCAATACATACATCATTATACTGTACACCTTGGACTAATATAATGTTATATGCCACTTGCATCTAAATAAAACTGGAAAAAAAAGAAATAGAGATCAGGGATGGGAAAACGAGTTTCGTTTTAATTTTTCCTTTTTATACTATTGGAATTTTTCTGGAAATAGATATTATTCTTTCTATAAAATTACAGATTGTCTTTTTTTCTCTATTTTTCAGCATTTTTCAAAAATCTAATTCAAAAAAAGAATAAATATTTATTCTCTCACACAGTTTCCAAGAGTCAGAAATCCAAGCACAGCTTTACTGAGGTGGTTCTAGCTGTGAGGTTGCAGGCAAGATGCGGACTGAGGCTACACACTCATCTGAAGGCTTCACTGGGACAAGGGGATCTGACTACGAGGTCACTGACGTGTGTCTTGGCCAGAGGCTTCAGTTCACTCTGTGGCCCTTCTCATAGGGAAGTTGCTGTCTCTTTCACAACATGGTCTCTGTATTTATACACCATCGCTTCTGCTTCATTCTAACTGAATGTTAACCAGCCCAAATTCATGAAGAAGGGAATTAAAAGTATCAATGAATTTGTAGACATTTCAAAACCACAACAGAAGAGGAATAGAGGAGAAGGAAGCTGGAATCAACATATTGAAGCAGATATGTGAAAAGAATACTGGCCTTGAATCAAGAGAGCTAGGGTCTATATCCTGACACATGGCCAGCACATAATAAATGTTTGTTACGCGAATGCATGAATAACAACTTGTTTGAGATTGGTCCGAGATTGTTTTCCAGTCTTTGGCCACGGGCATAAGAGCAGTCATCACATTACAGGGCTCTCCTGAGGGCTGAGTGGAGTAATGGATAACAGAGCTCTTTGTAAGTTCAACACTTGTATCCAATGACACCTGGAGGTGAACATGGTCTGGAACATGAGGAAGTGGCCCCAGCACACGGGAGTCCTTGCCCACGCCAGCTATCTTCTCTACCTGTCTAGGGCCTAGGACCTGGGGCACTGCTCTGATTCCAGCTCTCTGTCTCAGCCCCAGCCCAGACTCCTTAGTGTCCTCCCACCAGTTGTTGCTAACAACTTAATGTTTTATTTAATAAAACACACCAAACTCTTCCAGTATTCCCCATCTCAATAAACGGCAGCTCCGTTCCTCCCACTGTTCAGGCCAAAAACTTGGAGCTGTTCTCAACATCTCTGTCACTCTCACTCCTCCTGTCCAATCCATCAGCAAGTCCTTCTAACTATATCCAGAATCCAGCTGCTTCTCACCATTTCTATAACCACCACCCCTCTGCCAAACATGTGAACTGATATACCAACATGATTTCTTCACCTGACTGCAAAAACTTTCTTCCACAAGCCAGTTGCCCAGATCGAACGTCCAACTCCGGATACAATTTCTTATGCTGCCACCAGCATCGCGTGCAACATTTTCCACAGATTATATAGCACAGTGGGTATGTAATAACTAGGCATGATGCCTGCCTAACAGCACTACGTTACAACCATATCATGATAAACCATCTGTGAGAATCATCTGTCTCCTGCATCCCAAGACCCAGGCCTGACCAAGGTCTACCATAGCACGTGACATCTAGAACTACTGATCTATTCACTACAAGGAGGGGACACTGCCAAACACTGAAGTTCACAGAGCAGTAAAATAAAATAGACATGGTCCTCTATGATATTGTTATACCATCCAATTTAATCAAGCCTTGAACTGTCAGTCTTGTGATGTCAGATAATAAAGAATTTATTGCTTGAACTAGCAGTTGGCTTTTCTGTTGCAGCAAAAACATCCTTACCAATATAACAGCTATAACTAGGAAGGAGGGTGGCAACTTAAAATAAAAACAAATACAATAGGTCAGTTAAAAATAAAGTCATAAAATGATTTTAGAAACCCAGCAAAGGAACAGAATAGATGATGCCACCAAAAATCTGAGCTCAGGTAAACATCAGCATTAAATTTAAAGTTCCCAACAAAAAAGAGAGAGAGGAAGAAAAGCATACCAACTCTTAAGAATGAGAAAACCTTTTCCTGATGCTAATTCCATAAGATATCTATCATGAAAAGATAAGGGACACAGAATAACATAATGGAGGCAGTGGGTCCGTAGCAAAAATTGTTGATGCTTCACCAAATATCTATGTGCTCCCCTCTATTTCCCAGCGCCCATAAATCCCAGTGGGATCATGTCACTAATTCTTTTTTTTTTTTTAATGGGAAAATTTGTAGCTGCCAGTGCTTTACTTAAAACTGTCTTTTAGTCCCAGGGCACCTGGGTGGCTCAATCAGTTAAGCATTTGACTTTGGCTCAGGTCATGGTCTCAGGGTCCTGGGATCAAGCCCTGCATCAGGCTCCCTACTCAGCAAGGAGTCTGCTTCTCCCTCTGCCCCTCCCCCCCAGCTCGTGCCCTCTCTGTCTCTCTCTCAAATAAATAAATAAAATCTTAAAAAAAATACATATATGTTTTAGTCCCTGAACTGTGTCAGGTTGTTACTCTTTTTTTTTTTTTAATTCCACTTATTAGTTCTTCCAATCCATGACCATGGAATATCTTTCCATTTGTGTCACCTTTAATTTCTTTCATCAATATTTTATAGTTTTCAGAGTATAGGTTTTTCACCACCTTGTTTATTCCTAGGTACTTTATCATTTTGGTGCAATTGTAAATGGAATTGTTTTCTTAATTTCTCTTCCTACTACTTCATTATTAGTGTATAGAAATGCAACAGATTTCTGTATATTGATTTTGTATCCTGCAACTTTACTGAGTTCATTTATCAGTTCTAGTAGTTTTTCGGTGGAGCCTTTAGGGTTTTCTACATACAGTATCATGTCATCTGCAAATAGTGAAAGTTTTACTTGTTCCTTACCAATTTGGATGCCTTTTATTTCTTTTTCTTGTCTTCTTGCTGTGACTAACACTTCCAATACTATGTTCAATAAAAGTGGTGAGAGTAGGCATCCTTGTCTTATTCCTTATCTTAGAAGAAAAGCTCTCAGTTTTTCACCATTGAGTATGATGTTAGTTGTGAGTTTTCATATTTGGCCTTTGTTATGTTGAGGTATGTTACCCCTAAACTTTCTTTTTTGGGGGTTTTTATCATGAATGGATGTCATATTTTGTCAAATGCTTTTTCTGCATCTATTGAGATGATCATACGATTTTTATCTTTTCTCTTACTGATGTGATATATCACACTGATTGATTTGCAAATATTGAGCCACGCTTGCATCCCAAGAATGAATCTCACTTGATCAGGGTGAATAGTTTTTTTAATGTATTGTTGGATTCAGTTTGCTAATACTTTGTTGAGGATTTTTGCATCTATGTTCATCAGAGATGTTGGCTTGTTGTTCTCTTTTTTGTACTGTCTTTATCTGGTTTTGGTATCAGGGTGATGCTGGTTTCACAGAATGAATTTGGAAGCTTTCCTTCTTCTATTTTCTGGAATAGATTGAGAAAAACAGGCATTAACTCTTCTTTAAATGTTTGGTAGAATTCACCTGTGAAGCTATCTGGTCCTGGACTTTTGTTCGTTGGGCCTTTTTTTTTATTACTAATTCAATTTCATTGCTGGTAATCATCTCTTCAAATTTTCTATGTCTTCCTGCTTCGGTTTTGGGAGATTATCTGTTTCTAGGAATGTAGCCATTTCTTCTAGGTTGTCCAGTGTGTTGGCATATAATTTTTCATAATATTCTCTTATAATCTTTTGTATTTCTGTGGTGTCAGTTGATATTTCTCCTCATTTCCGATTTTGTTTGAGTCCTCTCTCTCTCTCTTTAATGAGTCTGGCCAAATATTTATCAATTTCATTGATCTCTTCAAAGAACCAGTTCCTGCTTTCATTGATGTGTTCTATTGGGGGGTTTTTTAGTTTCTATTTCATTTATTTCTGCTCTAATTTTTATTATTTCCTTCCTTCTACTGGTTTGGGGTTTTGTTTTTTGTTCTTTTTCTAGCTCCTTTAGGTGTAAGGTTAGGTTGCTTATTCAAGATTTTTCTTCTTGAGATAGGACTGTATTGTTATAAACTTCCATCTTAGAACAGCTTTTGCTGCATCCAAAGATTTTGAACCACTGTGTTTTCATTTTCATTTGTCTCTGTGCATTTTTTTATTTCTTTATTTTTTCTTTATTTCTTTATTTAATTTCTTTATTATTTGATTTCTTACTTGACCTATGCATTGTTTAGTAGCATGTTATTTAACCTCCATGTATTTGTGTTCTTTCCAGATTTTTTCCTGTGGTTGATTTCTACTTTCATAGCATTGTGGTTGGAAAAGATGCATGGTACAACTTCAATCTTTTCGAATTTGTTGAGACTTGTTTTGTGGCCTAATATGTGATCTATTATGGTAACGGTTCCATATCATGTCACTAATTCTTTTTTTTTTTTTTTTTTTTTTT
>NW_024426996.1:17965280-18026273 GCF_017311325.1 Ursus maritimus | reverse complement strand
TTTTTTTTTTTTTTTTTTTTTTATTTGACAGAGATAGAGACAGCCAGCGAGAGAGGGAATACAGGCAGGGGGAGTGGGAGAGGAAGAAGCAGGCTCCCAGCAGAGGAGCCCGATGTGGGACTCGATCCCGGAACGCCGGGATCACGCCCTGAGCCGAAGGCAGACGCTTTAACGACTGCGCTACCCAGGCGCCCCATGTCACTAATTCTTAACAGTGGAATATGAGCTGAAGTGATGTGTCACTTCTAATCCAAAAAGGATGCACCTTATCCACACTCTTTCTCCCATCCATGCAGTGGTAACCAAGTACTCCAAGACATCAGAGTTGTGAAAGAAAAACAACTTGGACCCTTGAGCCACCTCTTGGAGGAGAGCCAAGCCAGGGAGCTACCCAACCTACATCAGCCTATGATGTAAAAGAGAAATAAACCTTTGCTGTGTTAAGCCCCTGAGATTTTCAGGTTTATCTGTTCCATAGAAAAGCTTAGGTTAGCCTGGCTACTACAGTCTACTTAATCAAGATTCTGGAATCAAGAATGTCATTTAAAATAGACAGATAACTGAAGTTTAATTCTTCTAGGCTGACCACACCCTTCCTTTTCTATAACCAGCCTCAGCCTGTCTCCCACACATACACAGAAATACACACTTTGGCATCTTTCCTTGAGTCCACTAGGCATTCTATATCTCTAATAGATGCCCCCTTCTCAGGGAAGTCTTTTTCACATCAATTCCATTTCATCCTTTTTCTGCAGCAGTTGAAAACAGAGAAGGAAGATGAGGGTAAGTTTAAAACAGAAATTTAAATGATGATAAGAAAGAGAAAATCATCTGAATGTTGTATATACATTGGGAGAATCCTCTGTTTTTCAGCAATAAAAATCATATCACACTAAATATATCACTTCAAATGCTCTGTTAAGGACTCAATAATCCATTGCTATAAAAAGTTTGCCAAACCAAAAACATTTGAGATCTCCAAACATGAGATTTTTCTTGACTAAAAAAAAATCATTAGCACATACATTATTTCAACTATATAAAAATAAACTCTGAAGGAGCTGAACACTGAGGGGATAAAAGGGATAAACATGCAATGAAAACCTGCTGAATTTCATCATTTCTGGTGCCAATTTACACAATTTTCCTCCCTCTGTCTTCCTGGGTATAATGCAAGTACTGATCTTCCTTTACTTGAGCTGTTCCAGCCATCACCCTGGAGATGTTTAACACTGAGGCATCCTTCCAGTTAGATGACTAGGGAAGGAGTTGCTAGATCTCCAATTCTAACCTGAGCCCCCTTTACCAGCACTTGTACCCAGGACATTATCTCCAAAAACGACCACTAATTTCCTTTGTGAACCTTGAATCTTTCCCCCTTAAGTTCCTCTTATTAAGTTCCCACTTATGAGTTTATAGAAATCTTTCTTTGGTCCCTATTTCAACTTATTGTTCCTAAAATTACTATTATTACTAGTCCTGCACTCCCTCCCCCCAAAAAACCCTACCCACTAAGTTTAGGGCATATACCCAAGGATAGTTAATAATACTAAGTATTCATCAGGCCATATGCTAGCAGTCTTTCTACAGCATCTTTAAATCCCCACAACCATAATGAAGGTGGGTACCATTATTAGCCCCATTCTGCAAGTGAGGAAACTGAAACCCAAAGGTTAGATAACTTGCTCAGAGTTTCTAGCTAGGAAGTGGCAGGGTCACTGCTGCCTGACACTATTTAATTTAAGGAATTAAATGTACCACAGTATAATGGGTTTTAATAAATTAATGTCTTGTCTTAGAGGTCACATAGTGAGAGTGATCATTGGGTCAACAGACCACATGATGTTCCTAATCTGTCTAGGGCCTCCCAGGCTTGGGTGGATGGGGCAGCACCTGCTCAAAAGAGACCTGGGGCTGTGTGTGCATGGGTGACAGTGGCAAGTGCAGGGAGGGGAACCTCGTCCAGCCAGGAAAAAGTATCACCCAAGTCAGTCCACAAATGGGCAGCTTGGATTAAAAAGGTTAATTTTTTCCATCAGTAAATCAAGAAAAACAAAATGCAAACTTCCTAATTTTTGGTGTTAGCCAAATGTTTAGACAGGCTAATGCAAAAACTGAGTGCCCGCACAAGGGAATCCAATTCATGTGATGTCTGCACTGGCAGCACTGAGTAGGAGGAAAGGACCCTTTAAGGGCTCCTTAAAGTTTCACCAGCTGCTGACCATCTTCTCAGTGCTGGTTTGATCCAGCCTCATTTCCCTCCTCACACCCTCCCTCCAGAATCAGAGTTAAATCAATCTCATTTTTGGAAGGTTCTTTATTCTTTTAAATCTGTGGTATATTCAAAGTAAGGGGAAAAGACAAGATTCCAGTTCTTTGAATAGGTAACACATATATGTGTGTGTATATATATATATATATATATATATAGTATCTTGGACCATATACTCAAGCTCCCACTCATTTTTTTAATCAATATGTAAAGTTATAAACTAAATTTAACATCAATTCTCAAACCTTGCATTGAATAAGAGCACCTTCCTCAGACCACAACTAACTTACTGAGTTATATTAATAGTGCTAAACTGTCACTTGGCTTCCAAGAATAGAAAGTTGTGCAACAGAAGTGAAAATTACAGAAGTATATGTCAGCCATCCCATAATTACCCCCCAAAGTCATCTTAACTCAAATTCTCATTTAATAAAGGCAATTGCTGGGCAATGTTTTGTGTGGGGAAAAGAACACTAAAGTCAAAATATTTTAGTTCAGGTTCTACCACTAACTCTGTGATCTTGGGTAAGTTGATGAACCTCTCTTAGTCTCCATTTACTCATCTCTAAAATGGGTATAACCCTTCCTAAGTCTGCCTCACAAGAATCCAATAAAATACATCTCAAATAAATAAATAAAATACATCACAAAGTACTTAGTAAAATACAAAGCAATTTAAAAAATACAAAGCAATTATAAACATCAGGTATTATTAGTATTAATCTTTACTGAAATGATATAGCATGAAAAATCACTTCATTTTGTTCAGATCTAGAAAAAAGACATTTGTTATTTTTGTATAATAGGTATCCACTTGTTTAAAAAGTGAATAAAATCTTCAATTACAAAAACAAAAACAAAACACTTGTTCCGCAGAGGACCTTTGCCGCACATAAAAAGGTGTACTTCAGACTCACATCTTAGATGATCTGCTTTTCAGCTGTCAGGCTTCAAATCATTTAAATTAGAGATCAGTATCAACAAAGATTCATCAAGCATGAGGTAGGGCATTGTGTCAGGAATTCAAAGAGAGCTCAGTGAAAAGCACTGAATTTGTATTTAAATCTTAGTTGCTAAAATTAAATTAAATTAAATTAAATTAAATTAAAGAAAGAAAGAAATCTTAGATGCTGGGAAGCACCTCAAGAGATCAACTAATGTACCAAGTAAGTTTCTCTTAGAGCTCCTGTGTCAGAGAAAGATCTCAAAGGATAAAAATCTGTTAATTATGATTTACCTCTAGAAAGTGTGGTTAAAAGTAGGACCATCACATCTGTTTTGTTCAAAAGTTTTAAATAATAAATGCATGTTGCTTTGTCATCTAAAGAATCAAACAAAATGATTTGTAAAAGCTGGTAAACATTTTTTAAAGACTGAAGCCAAAAAGTACAATCAAAGCCTCAGTTTAAAGAACATTCTAGAGATAATGATGTCCAGTCTAACACAAAACTTCAGACTCCTTTGCTTCCACCTCACCTTTAGCAACTTTGTAAACAATGTATCTTGCACAGTTTTAAATGAAATATCTAATTTTATCACCATTATTTAAATATTTTCAAACGATATCATTTTTGGCATGCTGTAAATATTGATATTTTTAAATGTATACACGTGAATCTAAATATCATAGTGATTTCATATCCATTTATCACACATTAATAAACAAGCTCCTTAAAGTTGAAAATGCTACACCCTTCATCTTTCTCCTTAAACTCTGAGTGAACCAACCAGGGTTGAGTGGAAGAAACAGAAGCCCCTAAGGGCACCTGCCTGGCTCAGTCAGTAGAGTATGTGATTCTTGATCTTGGGGTTGTGAGTTCAAGCCGTACGTTGGGTGTAGAGATTACTTTTAAAATAAACAAATAAATAAATTTTTTAAAAAACAGAAGGGGGAATGAACCATGAGAGACTATAGACTCTGGGAAACAAACTAGGGCTTCAGAGGGGAGGGGGGTGAGGGACTGGGATAGGCCGGTGAGGGGTAGTAAGGAGGTTTAGGATTGGGTGTTATATGCAAATAATGAATCATGGAACACATCAAAAACTAAGGATGTGGGGCGCCTGGGTGGCACAGCGGTTAAGCGCCTGCCTTCGGCTCAGGGCGTGGTCCCGGCATTCTGGGATCGAGCCCCACATCAGGCTCTTCCGCTATGAGCCTGCTTCTTCCTCTCCCACTCCCCCTGCTTGTGTTCCCTCTCTCGCTGGCTGTCTCTATCTCTGTTGAATAAATAAATATAATCTTAAAAAAAAAAAAAAAAAACTAAGGATGTACTATATGGTGACTAACATAATAAAAAATTATTATTAAAAAAAAAAAGAAAAGAAACAAAAGCCCCTCACTGCCTTTTAAGTAGAAAGGAATGTAAGGAGCGCCTAGGTGTCTCAGTCGGTTAAGCGTCTGACTCGGCTCAGGTCAGCATCCCAGGGTCCTGGGATCAAGCCCCACATGGGGCTCCCTGCTCAGTGGGGAGCCTGCTTCTCCCTCTTCCTCTGCAGCTCCCCCTGCTTGTGCTCTCTCTCTCTCTGTCAAATAAATAAAATCTTTGAAAAAATTTAATACAAAGAATTAGGTTCTCATAATGCTAAGTGAAATAAGTCAAGCAGAGAAAGACAATTATCATATGATTTCTCTCATCTATGGAACATAAGAACTAGGAAGATCGGTAGGGGAAGAAAGGGATAAAGAAAGGGGGTAATCAGAAGGGGAATGAAGGGCGCCGCGGCACAGCGGTTAGCCGCCGCCTCGGCTCAGGCGTGGTCCCGGCGTTATGGGTGTCCCATGCCCCACATCAGGCTCCTCCGCTATGAGCTGCTTCCTCTCCCACTCCCTGTTGTGTCCTCTCTTCCTGGCTGCTCCTCTGTCAAATAAATAAATAAAATCTTAAAAAAAAAAAAAAAAAAGAAGAAGAAGGGGGAATGAAACATGAGAGACTATGGACTATGAGAAACAAACTGAGGGCTTCAGAGGGGAGGGGGGTGGGGGAATGGGATAGACTGGTGATGGGTAGTAAGGAGGGCACGTATTGCATGGTGCACTGGGTGTTATACGCGACTAATGAATCATCGAACTTTACATCGGAAACCGGGGATGTACTGTATGGTGACTAACGTAATATAATAAAAAAACATTAAAATAAAAAAATAAAAAGAATTAGGTTCTCAGAATCACCAGAACAAACTCTAAGTAGCCTTCCCAAATTCCAGTCTTGGTAAATCTATAGAGATAAAAGGTAAATGCCTCACTTAGTAGGGCTGGTGTGGGGGTGAAGGGAGTGACCGTTAATAGGGGAAGTAACTTCACTGGAACACAGCCCTGTCCTTTCGGGTATCGTCTGTGGCTGCTTTTGCACTATAAGGGAGAGCTGGATAGTTGTCACAAAGACTGTGGGATCCTCCAAGTCTGAAATATTTACTACAGGACCTTTAAGAAAAAGTTTGCCACTCTTCCTCTTAGTCAAATATGCAATGTTGAACTGTCAGAAGTAATATGTAATTTTTCACCTTCCCTTCTTGAAATGAAACTAAATAAGCACCCAGGACACAGAATGAGACACTAGGGAAAACAAATCCTCACCAGGCTGTTTCTCACTAATAAGAATTGTAAAAATACAGAATGGTCCTCCTTGCAGGTTGGAATCTCCCAGCATGCTTCTTTACAAACTTTAAATATTTGAAATCTAAGAAAGATAAACAACAGTTTTATTTTTAAACGGTAATATTTATAGTATACCAGAAGTTGCATCTTTTCCAACTATCTAAACTTATGACAAAAAATTTTAGATGTAAACTTAAAAATGTATATGGAGAACATGGCTGATTTTTTGTGTTTGTTTCAAAATTTTTAGAGAGGAAGTGCAAGCAAAAAACTTTAAAGACCACTGCCTTAAAGAAGAAAATCATCTTTGATTTGCAGCAAGAGCCCTAGGTGGAGTTATAAACTCCCCCTCCTCAATTGCAAGTATTAGAATTGCCCTAAAAGTTAGCTATCTTCTTTTATTTCTTTGAAGATTTATTTATTTATTTTTGAGAGAGAGAGGGAGAGAGAGTGCATGAGTCCGGGGAGGGGGAGGGGAGGGACAGAGACAGAGAATCTCAAGCAGGCTCCCTGGCCAGTGCAGAGCCTGAAGAAGGGCTCGATCTCATGACCCTGAGATCATGACCCTGAAATCATGATCTGAGCAGAAATCAAGAGTCGGTCACTTAACCAACTGAGCCACCCAGGCTCCCCATCTTCTTTTATTATTATTAGGGTACATAGTGCTTCTGTTCATTCAGTATATCACATTACAGAGGTTTCCAGAAGAAAAAGTGTATGTACAAGTCATTCTGTATATGGATACATAAGTGAAAAGCAAACTAACATTTACTGAGCATCTATTATTTGCCAGATTCTCTACATCAATCATCTTATTAATTCCTCATAATTATACTGTGGGGCACATAGTATATTAATCCTATTTTTCAGCTAAGAAGCAAAACTGATACCAAGTGAGTTTAGGTAATGTACTTAAACCCATACAACCAAACTAGGATTCAAACCTAAGACTGACACCAGAGAGCATGTACTTTCCACTCCCTGCACTGCTGGGTTCAGCTTTCTTATACCTCAGGCCTATACTTACATGTATTTGAATCCATAACATGTAAGGATTCAGGAACCTACAGTGATAATACTCTGTTTCTTAAAGTCCCTGGTACTTAGTTTCCCTTCCACCATCAGTTAACAGGAGCAGTCAAACTATGTAATGACCAGTGGGGCACCAGGACCAGCCCCTGGGAACCAATGCCGGTATAAAGACAGGTACAGGGCTACCTGGGTTTACCAGCTGAACATCTGCCCTGACTATACCCAAAACCATAGCATTTTTAGAAAAATTGAAAAGGATAAACATGCCCAACCACCTCAGTTTTCAAATAAAGAAGCTAAAAACTAAGAGATTCGTGTCTTGCCAAATGTAACACCATCAGTTATTGGCTGGGCCAAATTAGAACACCTGTCTCCAGAATCTCCCATATTTTAATGCTTGATTGGTGAGTGTGTGAATGACTGACCTAACTCTGCTTTCTTTCTTTCAAAATCGAAAAGAACTCAAGGTAGCTCCATGCTTACAATCTTCAGCACTACAGCAGGAGCATTTCAGGATGGCTTCAAATAAGCAATTAAAAGTTAAGAATAAATCTCTGAATATCTTTTAAATGATTCCAATCCTGATACCTGTCCTACTTCTTTTTCCTTTGTATCTCACATCCACTGCTGGCATTTGACCAGTGGAGAACAATGTATCTTACAGTGCACGCAAAAAACCCAATTGCGGTCTGATTCAGTAAGTATGAGGTGAGGGCCAAGATTCTGCATTTTTAATAAGCTCCCAAGTCCAACTGATGCCAGTGTTGCTGATTAGCAAACCACCCTTTGAGTAGGAGGGACTTAAGACAACACTGTATAAGGAGTCTTACTTTACACAAGGATTTTTCTAAATTAAAAAAAAAAAGGGGGGGGGGTGCCTGGGTGGCTCAGTCAGTTAAGCATCTGCCTTTGGCTCAGGTCATTATCCTGGGGACCCTGAGGCCCCGGGATCGAGCCCAGCATCAGGCTCCGTCTCCCTCTGCCTCTCACCCCACTCGTGTGCTCTCTTCTCTCTCTCTCTCTCGTTCTCTGTCTCTCTCTCAAATAAATAAATAAAATCTTAAAAAAAAAAGAAAAGAAAAGAAAAGATGGTGCTTAGGATTACCCAAATTAAGACAATTTCTAAAAATCTATATTTTTGAGCACTGAACTCTAACCAGTAAGCAAGTAGCTTCATCTGATATATTGGGAAATGGAATTATCACACCTCTTTAGGTGTGATTTTAAAAAATCACTATTATATGAACATACCTACCTTGGATTACATTCTCTCTTATACTTTCATAAATGTAATGCTACTGCCTAGAAGAATACCTACTAAAAATATATGCTGCATATATAAGAAATTAATGAGATTCTGTTTTTTTACTTAAATCACTACTCTTTACACTGCTTTCTAAAAACAACTCCACCACCAAGTGGACAATACAAAAATTAGTTTATGTGATACAATATTCAGGCTTTTTCCAATTCTACCTCCCAACTTCACAGGTTAGTGAAGGATTTATTAATTCTGGGCTAATTAATAGAGCCCCATAAGGACTCTCTAATTCAAGATGAACACCCTCAAAAGATAAGCTGTATCAAAGAATCATTTGCCAGTACATTTTAAACAATGGCATCTGAACAGAACCGACACTGCTGATTAGGGAATGTATAACAAGTAAATATTTCCTCTGTGATACCACAATGATTAGAGTACACAGTTAAAGCAGTTTTCT
Organism: Ursus maritimus; assembly: GCF_017311325.1. Classification (NCBI taxonomy): domain Eukaryota; kingdom Metazoa; phylum Chordata; class Mammalia; order Carnivora; family Ursidae; genus Ursus; species Ursus maritimus. The sequence continues at coordinate 18,017,653 of NW_024426996.1, read as the reverse complement.
AACATATGAATTCATGCTAAGTATTAATTCACAACCAAAGATCCTGAACAATGAAAGCAACATGGTTTTCACTGCTTTTATCTTGGGTTTTTACAATTCTATACCTACTTCAAGAAGAGGGAAATAGAAACAAGCAACATAATAGTGAGAGCACCAAGGCCCTCCCACGGTGAGGAGCGTATCCTGCCCCTCCCCTTAACTCTATCACGTAATTTATTTTGGCCAACAGGATCTTAGCAGATCTGTAACACAAGCAGAGGCTTGGAAAGAGCTTGCTTGACTGAGTTTATTTATTCCTGCTCCTCTGCTATCACATGAGCACACGCCTTGAATAGTATTCTGTATTTACCTATCTGTCAATTTATAGAATTTGTATTTGGGATTCTTACCTCTATATACAATTTCCCTCTAAGGGCTTTTTTTAGCTATATTCTATATTTTGGCATGTTGTATTTTCACTTTGACTCATCTGAAAGTATGGATGAATTACTCTTGTGATTTCTACTTTGACCCACTGGTTAATTTAGGAATGTGTTATTTAATTCTCATGTATTTTGAATTTTCCAAAATTCCTTTTGTTACTGATTTCTAATTTTATTGATTTGTAGTTATAGAACATATTTTGTAACGATTTAAATCCTTTCAAACTTACTGAGGCTTTTCTTACGGTACAATATATTGTCTATCCTGTAGAATGTTCCATGTGCGCTTGAGAAGAATGTGTGTTCTGTTCAGGGATGGAGTGTCCTATAGTTGTCTATTAGTCTGGTTGGTGTATAGTGTTACACAATTCTTCTATTTCCTTATTGATTATCTGCCTATTCTACCTATTACTAAAAGTGGGGCATTTAAGTCCCAACTACTATTCTTGAATTTTCTATTTTTTCCTTGAGATCTGAGAGTTTTAGATTCATATAATGGGACACTCTGCTACTACATGCAGATGTTTATGTCTTCCTGATGAATCGCCCCTTTCATCATTATAAAACATCCTATTTGTCTCTAGTAACATTTTTTGTCTCAGAGTCTATTTGTCTCACATTAGTATACCTATAGAACTTCTTTGATTGCTATTTGCATAGTATATCTTTTTCCATCCTTCTACTTTCAAACTATTTGTGTCTTTTAATCTAAAGTGAGTCTCCTGCAGACAGCATACCGTTGGATCATGCTTTTTAACTCATCCTACCAATCTCTGCCTTTTACTTGGAGTATAATCCATTTATATTTAATTACTGATAAGATTTACATCTCCCATTTTGCTATTTGTTTTCTACATATCTGATTTTTTTTGGTCCTTGATTCCTCTGATACAGCCTTTTGTGTTAAATACTTTCTAGTGGACCATCTTAACTCCCTTGTCAACTCTTTTATTATATATTTTTGAGTTCGTTTCTTACTGGTTGCCCTGGTGATTACCAGTAACACCTAAATTTATAACAATCTGTTCCTGATTAATACCAACTTGATTTCAATGGTTATTTTTAAATCTGTTCCAAATAGCTCCATTCCCCACTACTCCTCTATGCTCTTCTTATCACAGACTATATCTGTATACATTGTATGCTTATCAACATACATTTATAGTTAGAGATTTATGCAGTTTGTCTTTTAAATCAGATAAGGGGGAAGGAATAACAAAAAGTACATTTATATTATCATTTAAATTTAACTGTGTTTTCTTTAGTGGTGTTCTTTATTTCTTCATGTGGATTTGAATTACTGTATAATGTTCTTTTACTTAATTTTTCTTACAGGGCAGATCTGCTAATGATGAACTCCCTCAGTTCCTGTTTATCTGGCAGTGTTTTAATTTCTCCTTGCCAGATACTGAATTTGTGGTTGACAGTGGTGGTTTTTTCTTCTTTTTTTTCTTTCTTCTTTCTTTTTTTCCTTCAGTGCTTTGAATATGTCATGCAACTGTCTTCTGGCTTCTATGGCTTTTGACAAGAAATCAGCTGTTACTATTGGGGTTCCTATATATGTAATACATCCCTTCTCTCTTGCTATTTTCAAGATTCTATCTTTGCCTTCAGCTTTCAACAGTTTCATTACAATATGTCTACGAGTGGATCTCTTTGAATTTAAACTACACGGAGTTTTTTTAATTTCTTGGATGTGTAGATGAATATTTTTCATCAAATTTGTGACATTCGCAGCCATTATTTCTTCATGTATTTTTCTGCCGTTTTCTTACTCTCCTTTCCTCTGGGACTTTCATTATGCTTAATGTTGGTATCATTTGTTGGTGTCCCACTGGTTTATGAGGCTTTGTTCACTTCTGTTCATTCTTTTTTTTATTCTGTCATCCAAACTAAATAATAACAACATATCTATCTTCACGTTCCCTGATTCTTTTTTTCTGCATCTTCAACTGCTGTTGAGGTCCTCTAGCGATTTTTTTTCATTTCAGTTTTTGTCCTTTAAATTCCAAAATCTGTATTTGTTTCCTTTTCATAATTTCTATCTCTTTATTGATATTGTCGATTTAGTGAAATGTCATTATCACACATAAAATCTTTAGATCAATTCTTAATTACTTCTTTAGTTCTTTGGAAGACTTAAAACAGCTCATTTAAACTCTTTTGTCTTGGGGGGGCGCCTGGGTGGCTCAGTCAGTTGAGTGTCTGACTCTTGGTTTCAGCTTAGGTTATGATGTCAGAGTCCTGAGATCAAGCCCCACACTAGGCTCCATGCTCAGTGGGGAGTCTGCTTGAGATTCTCTCCCTTTCCCTCTGCCCCTCCCCCTGCTTGCACTCTCTCTCTCTGTCACTCTCTCTCTCTCGAATAAATAAATCTTAAAATAAATAAATAAATAAAATAGTCTTTGTCTTGTAAGTTCAATATCTGGGGTTCCTTAAGGATAATTTCTATTGACTGCTTTTTTCCTTTTATGGAACATATTTTCTTGTTTCCATATATGTCTCACAATTTTTTGTTAAGAACTAGACATTTAAAATAATATAATGGGACAACTCTGACAATCAGATCCACCACCCCCACCTACAGAGTTTATTGTTGTTGCCACTTATTATAGTAATTGTTTGTTTAATGACTTTTCTGAACTAATTCTGTAAAGTCTACATTCTTTGTCATGTTAGTGCCTCTACTTAGTTAGCTTAATGGTCAACTAATGATTGGACAGAAATATCCTTAAATAGCTGGAACTAATAAATCTCCCAGGCTTTGTTGTGAGCAGCTCTGTGTAGGTGTTAGAGCATGCCTTTAAAACTCAGTCCAAGGCGCACCTAGGTGGTGCAGTTAGTTAAGTGTCTGACTCTTGGTTTCAGCTCAGGTCATGATCTCAGTGTTATGGGATCAAGTCCCAAGTCAGGCTCTGCGCTCAGTGCAGAGTCTGCATGAGATTCTCTCTCCCTCTCTCTGCCCCTCCCACTTGTGCTCTCTCTCTCTCTAAAATAAATACATAAATCTTAAAAAAAAAAACTCAGTTTATAACTCCATCTTAGCCTTCACTTCCTACTTGCATAAAATCTCAAGGTCAATCAGACATGACAGCTTAGGGCCCTCTCACATCTTTCCCAAGCATCCTCAGAGCTCTTCCATATAACATGGACTTCTAAATTACCAGAAATATGTCAGAAGTTTTCAAAGCCCTATGGACAGTGCATTCATCAGCTATTCCTTTTAAGCTTTTGGTTTAGTCTACTGTCTTCCCATCTGTTACCCATCACCTAAAGCATCTGCAAGTTGAAACCCTTGACTGTGATTGTTTTGACAATAACCCCTGTGGGAGGAGAAGGCTTTTTTAGCACTGAGTGAGCTCTGGGTCAGTCTTGTAATTGAACTCTTCTGGAGAACCACTGGACAGATCAGATAATGACAATTCTATGAGAATGGGGCTTTGAAAGAGTTCTACGCTCTCTGGTGGCTGCCAAGCTGCCCCCAGGAATATGGACTGTTATTAAGACTACTGCATAACTGGAAAGTGGGGGGGTGGGATTAGGATAAGTTAAAATGTCACAGAGCTCATTATTCTTACTAAGATTCAGCCACTTTTCTTGAATAAATGATCCTTGGGTTAGTAAACCTTTGGTTAACTTCGAGGGTTCTAAAAATTTAATTCTGAATTTTTTTTAAAGTATAGATGACATATATTAGTTTCAGCTACACAACACAGTGATTCAACAATTATATGTTACAAAATAAATTCCAAAAATTTTTGCCTTTTTTTTCATTGCTCTTATGAAGAGGAATATTTTTGGAGGTCCTTTATTTGCCATTTTTTCTGACATTCTCCCAAAACCTTTTTTAAGCCAAAAATAACCCAAACCATGGCTAAGTACAAAAGCACTAGCAGCTAGACACCAGCACCATGGAAATGCAGAGTGAGGAATTGTGAAGTAATAAAGACATAACAAAAAGCCTGTGTCTTCTGTGAAATTGCCCCATAAGGCCCATTCAGAATATCCACTAATTTCCAACACCTCTCTATTCTCCTTTAATTAAACCTGCTCTTCCTTAAACACCAGCACCAAGATGAATGGGAGGGAGCTAATTCAACCTTATTGATTCCCTGTTTTGTTTAATCACTAGAGTTGCTATTTTGTTTAATTACTAAAGATCGTTTTCTACTATTTCTATTACAAATACACCTTGACTCAGTTACAATATTTCTGCAGAAAAATGTGCTCTACATTCCAAACAAACAACTTATATGCTTTTTAAACCTTGTTAGCTGTATGTTATTCATGGCTGAAACCCATCCTGTAAAAAAATAAGTGGTATAGCTGGTGACCTCTGAAGGTCTTTACGTGGGTTTCAAAGGATGGAAGAAGAATTAGGACAATGCGGGGAAAATTATAGGAACAAAAGCTTCCAGCCTGGAATCAACATAATATGATGTCAGATCAGTCAGTGAACAGACTAAATTGGCTATGGTGGTGATTAATGTGGGGAAAAGAAGGTTAAAGGTAGGGAGCTACTGGGGTTGGGGACGACAACAGCAAACCTTAAACAACAGGCAGAGAATTTTGTACTTGACTTGTAGGACAACAGTTCACAACCATTTTATCTCCTCCTCCAATACACCTGAGATGTACGATGCCTCCCAGTTACATAGTGGCTCACAATTCAAGAGAGCCTCAAATACGGGGGTGAGGTGATGAGAATGGTATGAGACTCTGGAGAGGGGTGCAGAAGGGAGGGACATGAGATTTCAGAAAGCCCCACTTGAGATTCTGCTATTCCTTCTTTAACCACTCCGCTCATTCCTCTACACCTCCTTCAATGGAAATGGGAAGTCACAGGAGATCTCTGAAGAAAACAGTGCCCTTTCATGGCTCTATCTCATGGAGCACTTGCCTAATTTCCTGAACATTAGACAAGTCTATTTCAGCACTTTCCAAAATGGGAATCACGAAATACTCATCCCATAGATACCATCTGTTAAAAATGGTCAGTTCACCTAAGTTTGGGAAATCCCATATACATATAATATCCCCTTTTACCAGAGATTCACAAATCATATTTACTAGCCTACTAAAGGATCTAAGAACTCCCACAGTACAGAAATCTGTTCAATTTTTTAACAGCTTCCACACACTTATTTGATCACAGACCTTATTCTCACTTAATATCTACCAACATCCTAGCATTCCACAGAAAACACTGAGAAACACTGGCCTATATTAGCTTCTGTGGCTGGGGACATGTCACATGTGACTCTGCACATGCCATAGATCTGCCTATGCAAGACAATACAGAGAGTGGCCCTCTCCCCACTCTCTAGAAACCCCACTCCCTACAACATGTCCAGTCCTCATTTGCCTCTCCAATTCCTCATGCAGAGAGGAATCCAACCCCGGGCCTTTCAGTCCCCCCAAATGGCTTTATTCAGAGGGAATTGTGAATCAAGGCACCTGGGTTCCTACTGTTTTTCTGGGACCCTCACCAATGTCCATCCCCTGAATCTGAGGTAAGTAACTGAACTAACTAACAGAGAAACTAGCCCAGAGAACAGGAGGGCACTTGTGGGTCTTGCTGTGTAATTAACTAGAGGAAAGGTAAGGGTTATGAAAAGCTGCTGAGCAAGGACTAAAGAAAAGATTGAGAAGAGGCCTGTCAGGGCCTAAATGAGTTACCAAAGAGAACGGGGTGAAGAGAACAAAAATGAGGAATGACCTTCTTCCTAGCCCTCACTTCCTTCCTCTATACAAGCCCTGAGCGGCCTTTTTCATTCTTCCCCAGTAGAGCGGCACCGCTTTCTCCTTCAAAGCTGTGCTCTGTGCTCCCTCTGCTGGCCATGACGCAGCAATGCGATTCAAAACCAACTACAATAGTTTGGGTGGCCTGCAGAGATGGTTGCCTCTACATACCCTCTCTTAAACCCGGCTACGCTTCCTAGCAAAGATGAGAATCCAATATCTTTTGTATTAGCAACAACAGAACAAAAACAACAACAACAAAATAAAGGTAGGCAAATGTATATGGGATTTAATTTATTGTGCTCCATACTATGAAATGCAGGCACCTAAATTGTGTCCACCACCGCATGAGGCTCTAGAGATAAAAAGATTGGTAATACTTGACCTCTGTTCTCAGGAAATTTATTACAGAGGGGAGACCAACAGATCACATTTCTTAAAAGGAAGAATTTTAGAAAACTTCTGTATCATGTGCCTAGAGTGATGATTCAAATACGTTCACTGCATCTGTAGAGAGGCAACTCATATAGGCCAGGCTGTGCTTTCTTAAAGGTGCATCTTGATGGATAGAGCTGGTGCCATGACAATATGGATTCATGACAATCACAACAGCCATCCACACTGGAACACCTCCTGGGGGCAGTCATAATATGCTTTATGTATGTTAGCTCATTTTCTTTTTTTTGAAGATTTCATTTACTTATTAATTTATGGGGGGGGAGCAGAGGGAGAGGGACAAGAAGACTCTGCACTAAGCATGGAACCCAACACGGGGCTCGATCTCACGAGTCTGAGATCATGACCTGAGCTGAAACCAAGAGTCAGACACTCAACCGACTGAGCCACCCAGACACCCCACGCTCATTTTCTGAATTAAGTTCAGAGATGAGCCTAAGAAAGAAACTGAGGTTCAGAGATGCCAGGATTACACAACTAGAAAGTGGCAAAGTCAGCATTACAGTCCTGGTCTGGTTGACTCCAAAGTCCCTTCAATCTCCTCCCACTACACTATCTTCAATCATTATCTAGTTTTCACAAACATCATTGCGACCTGAGGTTCCCCTCCACTTGGATGCTGAATATAATGGAAAAGCCTAATACGAGAGCCAGCAACAGTATCCTACATCCTGTTCAAATGGAGGATAGCACTCTGTGCTGCACGGGGAGCCCCTGGCCTTTAGGAGTTTACAATATAACGGAGCAGGAGCTATATGTAAAATAAATTAAATATAGCTGATGAGGTATAGGAGCAGAAAAATGTTCAACTCTAGCCCAGAAGGCTGACCTGCATAGTTCTGATAAGGATCAAATCTGTGCTGGTTGCTACATCCTGAAAGGGACTCATGACTTCCTGGGTATCTCACTGAGAGTTAATATTGAACTGAATATAAGCGCCAGAGAAATCATGTGAAAGTAGTTTTACGAGTAGAAATTCAAAGAAGACATTGATGATCAAATACTCCCTGCATGTCCCTTTCCCCTTGAGCACTAAGCTTATAACCACCAGCTTCATACAGCAACAGTGCAGCCCTTTCTGCCCATGGGTCCAGACCCCACACTTCTTCAATAAACTTGCTAAGTTGTATGAGACAGTATCTCAAGAATTCTTTCTTTGCCATTGTGCTTAACAACCCCACATCACAGCCAACAGATTTTCTGTATGCCCAAAACAGGGGCACCTGGCTGCCTCAGTCAGTAAAGCACACCACTTTTGATCGCAGGGTTGTGAGTTCAAGCCCCACTTTGGGCATGGAGCCTACTTAAAAAAAAAAAAAAAAAAAGGAATAACATATGCCAGAAACAGCCAATTTGAAGACAAAATGCGGAACAAAATCCATAATCAAAAATAGCCAAGGGGCGCCTGGATGGCTCAGTTGGTTAAGCGTCTGCCTTCGACTTGGGTCATGATCCCAGGGTCCTGGGATCAGGCTCAATGCTCAGCAGGGAGCCTGCTTCTCCTCTCCCACTCCCCCTACTTGTGCTCTCTCTCCCTCTGTCAAATAAATAAAATCCTTAAAGATAAATAAATAAAAATAAACAAGAGCAGTCAAAATACCCTAGAATAAACATTTTAAAAATTGGCAAGCCTTTATGAAAAAACTTACAGAGCTTTTATAGGAAGATATAATAAAGAATAAGTAGAAAGTCAACCCATGTTCCTGGATGAGGAGACTCAATATTGCAAATATATTAACTTTTTCCAATTTGTTAAATTTAAAGCAATTCAAGCTACAGTTACTGAATCATTGTGATATCAGCACAGAAACAGACGTGTTAATCAACTCTAAAATCCAATCAACAACGTTGTGGAAGAATTTAGTTTATGGCAGAAGTGGTACTTCAACTACGTGGTTTTGAAACAACTGGCATTACATTTGGAAAAACACATATTTCTCCCTTACAGGAGACAGAAAAACAACTTCCAGTTGGATTGAAGATTTAAACATTAAAATAGGGGCTCCTGGGTGGCTCAGTTGGTTAAGAGACTGCCTTCAGCTCAGGTCATGATCCTGGAGTCTCGGAGTCTCGGGACTCCCAGGATGGAGTCCCATCAGACTCCCTGCTGAGCAGGGAGTCCGCTTCTCCCTCTGACCCTCCCCCTTCTCGTGCTCTCTCTCTCTCTCAAATAAATAAAATCTTTTAAAAATAAATAAATAAACATTAAAGTCAACAAAAGTGACAAGAAAATTAAAGAAATATTTTCATACGGAAATAGGAAAGGAAGCCTTGCCTAACATGCCACTAAATTTCAACATCATAATAAAAAGTAGCGACATGATTCACTAAGTAAGAAACAAAAATATCTGCAAAAGAATAGGAACCAGAAAGAAAAAGAAAATGATAAACATCAGAGGAAAATATTTGAACTATATGTGATAGTCAAAGAAAGCAATATATCAACTGAAAAACAAAACAAACAGATTTCAGAAAAAAATAGTATGCATGTATCTGTTAACGTTAAATATAAAAATATCAAAACAGTCAAATATAAATTAGATCATTACTATTATTATTATTAGTGGGTTTTTATGGGTTGGTAAAAATAAAGAGACTTTTACTGCTGTATTGTTTGAATTACTACAGCGATTACGTGCCGTAAGAAAAATATATAAACATTCTTATTTTGAAGAACAACATAAAGGCGGAGTCCTTCAGAGGAGAACTTCAATACTAAAGAAGGAGCATCGTGAATCAGTGAGGGCTTGATGCTCCCTAGCTTGTGGAAGATTTACAAACTCTGCAGTGACCTAAGAAATTGGATGATTCAAATGCCGGTGACTTTCCCGTCTGTGAAGCTAACCTGTAAAAAGCAGTGACAGTAGATTCTCGAGTCAGTGAAAGTAGCCATGAAGTCTAAGAGCTTGTGTTAAAAGAAATGGACAATAGTGGGGGCGCCTGGGTGGCACAGCGGTTAAGCGTCTGCCTTCGGCTCAGGGCGTGATCCCGGAGTTCTGGGATCGAGCCCCACATCAGGCTCCTCTGCTATGAGCCTGCTTCTTCCTCTCCCACTCCCCCTGCTTGTGTTCCCTCTCTCACTGGCTGTCTCTCGATAAAAAAAAAAAAATAAAAAAAAAAAAAAAAAAAAAAAAAAAAGAAATGGACAATAGTGAACGTTCCATTTCTCCTTCCCACGATCCAGCTTCTCGCCACTCACTGTGCTCCACCCTCAAGGTTTTGTCAGACTATCAAGGGAGAGATAAAAATGCCTGCGATGTTTTATATTACTGCTGCGGTTTTCATTGTTATTCTCTGCATAAAAATAGACAACAAAGAAAATGGAGGACAAGGACGGATAGAGGGAAGAGCGGGCAAAAAAGGAAAAGATTCTCCACTCTTAGAGTTTCAAAATAGGTTTGGGCAAGTCCCTGAAGAGACAGTATATGAAAAGAAAAGGTTCGGGGCTGCAGAAGCCAACATTAATGCCATAAATTGGGAAGAATGCCCGGGGTGGTAGGAGGTTCCCCACCTAGACTTGCTGGAGTGTCCACAGGCTGGAGGCAGACAGAGTCTGAAGGAAGCAAGCCAATTAGCCAAAGTTCCCGCTGGAAGGTGAGGGGTGATGAGTGTGGTGAGAAGAAGACTCTTGGTTAATTGGGAATCCAAGGGCTTGCTGCCCAGGTGAGATTAAGGCCTAAGAGCTGCTCCCCACATGACAACAGAGTGACCGCACGACAGGAGGGGTGGCAGCATGGCATGTTGGCCAGAGGCCTGAGACAGCCTCTCGAGCCTCCCACAGCCTCAGAATGGCATGAGGGGCCAGGGGAAAGTTTTCCTCACTCCAAGAGGGCTACAAAAGTAGCTGAGAGAGAACCAGAGAGCCTGAAGGGGCCTTGAGTTTCCAAGGGGAGTGTGTGAACTGATGACCAAAGACAGAAAACAAACATTAGCAGCAGGTGCCACCTTAGAGAGATGACGATCACGAATCAGATCTCCCCCACCACCAAGTCCCTGACACACACACCAGCCCTACCCCATATAGAAACAGGGGAAGGGGTAAATCCTGAGTTAACTGAGGAAACCTAGCATTGACTAGATTAAGCCTCAGATATCAGGTAAAACGGGGCTCAAAGAAAGAGTTGTGGTATCACTTAAGTTTTACATTTCTGTAGGTCTAAATTTGTGGGCTGTGCAAAATGAACCCATCACACCTGCCTTACAGGATTGTTTTAACGTGACAAGGTGAGACCAAGATGGGGGAGGCCCCATATACACCCCCCAACTATCAGATGCTCGTTGTCATTCCTACAGCTCATGATTTCATTGCCCAGTCTCTTTCGGCTCCACTAGTTACAAAACACAAGGGGTGCCGCCATGTGGCCAAGTTTATTTAGCTTATTTTTATCATGAGCAAGAATATTCCAATACAGTACCTCAGAATTAACATATTTCACTTTCGCACATTATATAAACAGTGTGACCAGTGCTCATAATTCAGTCACCCCACCTGTAACACAAGACAGTCTCCCTAAGCTGATAAGGCACACAGATTCAAGATTTCCTTTATACGGGAGGATACATGATTCAACAAAGCATTTTTCTCAGGAGCTACACTCCAGACAAGTTTTGCTACTTCCTACTCAAATCCAATTTGATTGCACTGGGCTAAAACAAACTCCATTGACTACCTGTCTTCACCTCTGGCAATCACCCCAGAAGGACATCGATTGTTTTTCCTTGAGAGTTATACCACCGGGAGCAAGAAAGTAATTCTCACTAATGTATTTATCACACTAAGAGTGCAACTGCTTATCTACGGTGTGCTAAGTATTTTGTATGATTACTTAATTTAAACTGGGCAACTATCTCCATTTTATAGATTAGGAAACTGAGTCTCAGAAAGGTTAAGTTACAATGAGGGCGCAGGGTATATGGCAATGTCTATATTTAATCCAAGTCTGTCTGATTTCTTTTCACTCTACCACTGGCACCCTGCTAATGAAAATATATACACTTACCTGAAGCTTATATTTTTAAAAATGCCAACTTATTCTACCACCCCTCCCCCTCTCATCTCCTACCCACTCTACCACACACCTTTCCTCTGCCACACTCACTCACACCCATTCCCCAAACCCACCTGCCTGCTCCAAGCCTTTACAGAAGCTGTTGCCTCTGTTTAGAGTGTCCTAGCCTTCCTCCCCACTTAAAGAATTCCAATTCCTCCTAAGTCAGGCAGCTCTCCCAAGAATTAGCTGCCTCCACTCCAGCTTCTGCAACTTAGTTTATCTTTCCACCACAACCTGCACATATCACTTGAGATTGGCATCTGTCTGCACATGCCTCTGTAACTACTTCCAGAAAGAACCCCTCCCAGCCAGGGCCCAGGGCCTGCATGTTAGCATCCTCGCACTGTGAGTTCAACAAACACTAGTTGAGTTAATGGATGAATTTTATTTTAAATCAAGGTCTATACTTTTCATGTTCTAGGCTGTGAATGAAGTTAGGTAGGTAGTACTGTGAAGTACACTGGCTCTCACCAAATGACTTTTTTCAATGGGTTAAAAATTTTTAATTGTTAAGATTGTGGTTAAATATTCATAACATAAAATTTACCATTTTAACTGTACATGTTTAAGTGTACAATTCTGTGGCATTAAGTATGTCCACATTGTTGTGCAATAATTATCACCATCCATTTCCAAAACTTTGTCATCTTCCCCAACTGAAACTCTGTACCCATTTCACACTAACTCCCCATTCCTCCCTCCTCCCTCCCCCCTACTCCCCACACCTACAACCACCATTCTAATTTGTCTCTATAAATCTGACTACTCTAGGTACCTCATGTAAGTGTAATCATATAATATTTGTTATTTTATGACTGACTTACTTCACTTAGCATAAAGTCTTCTAGGTTCATCCATGTTCTAGCATGTGTCAGGATTTTCTTCCTTTTTAAGGCTGAATATACCACATTTTATGTATGCATTCAACTAGCGATGGATTAATTAAGGATAACCAGGAAGGAGAAAGGTTTCACTCACCCAAAGACAGTTTTTCACGAAACCCCGCCCCCGTCTTATCATAGGCTCAGCCCAGGCCAGGGTTGGCCCCGCCTCCCTCCCTGCCAATCAATCGCTCCTCGCGCCTGCGCAAGCACCGTCTGGAGTCCCGCCCCAGACACCGCCCCGAGGCCGTCCCAGGCGGTTAAGTCCGGCCGAAGCCTTTCCTTCACTGGCCCGCCCACCATGACGATCACCTACAGCTGTATTGCTAATGGCCGAGCGGTCCTAGCGGAGCTGGCCCTGACCGGCGGCTCCTATCAGGTACCTCTGGGTTCGGACCTCCGCCTCGGCAGGTCCCGCCTCTTCAAGAGTGGCGCCTGCCGGGCCCGCCCCTCAGGACGCCGCGCTGCTGGGGAGGGGCCCCGCCCCGCGAGAGGCTGGCTTCTGTGAGCCGCGGAGCCTGTGAGCCCGAGAATCCGGACCGCGGGGTCGCACGTGCGCCACCTAGGGGTTAGGGTTGGTGGTGCACGCGACCTATTTGGAGGCGATTAGCAGCCTCGTGCAGTTGCAATTCCGAGACCCTTAAATATTTTATCTCTCCTGCGGAGAAATGACTTGCAGTTCAGCACACATTTATTGAACATGTGTTAGTTGCATAATCCCGGGATAAAGGTGTAGGGGATGCAGCAATGAAGAAAAGACGGGACCTGGAGTTGCCCCTTGATGAGCTCTTTGTCTCTTTTGACCAAGGGCTGTATACAGTTTGTCCTACAGTGTAAAAGCCTTCCAGTTGGAGATAGGTCGAGGTTGCTCCGGTAGCATTCAGGATGGTAGCTGCTGGTGACCACAGCAGAGGTGATATTAGGATGGTTGGCTTAGGAGCCTTGTAAGAGTTAGTCTTCGCCTGAGGCATGAAAGGGAAATGGGTATTCCATTCAGATGGAACAGTATGGTGTGTTTGTTTGGGGAACCTCAGGAACCTCAGTGTGACTAGAACACAGGGTCACAGTATGTAGGGCTAAAGATGAGGCCAAGAAAGCAGACAAGATAGTTAATGAAGGGTCCTATATTATTCATTTTCTTATCGTAGGGAAACTGGGGACCAATGAAATAGGGGAATAGCAGGATCTGATTCATCTCTGGAAAACTTGGTTTGGTTGTAATACGGAAGGTGAACTGGAGGGGAGAGAACCAGTTAGGATGGCATTGTTGTAGATTCTGTAGGAGATTGAAGGGTGTGAGTGAAGGGCAGCGAGGGTGCAGATGGAAAGGAGGGGGCAGATCCTAAACAGACTGTAAAACTAAGGGAACTGGGTCATGCCTAGAACGATTCTCAATTTTTTTTCAATCTTTTTTCCCCAGAATTATTAAGACATAATTCACATATCACGGTGTATAAATTTAAGGTGTATGACATGATAATTTGTCAAATTTTTTTCTCAGGTGGCATTAAACAAGATTGAAACTACAGATGGAGGAGCGGGATTGCGAGGGAGGAAGTCAGAGGGAATGCAAGGGAGGAGAGTACAGTTTGGGACACGTTGAATTTTGTTGCCTGTTGGAAGTGGCCAATCTATTTGTGTCTTTCTTCCTCCACCTTATTCCCAAAAGACTTAAGTCAAAAAATGTCCGTTAGGTAGCACTAATAGGTAGCATTCAGAGGGTCATGGCTAACAGTTGAAGCTAGTAGAAGAGGGTAGAAAAGAAAAGTATGAGAGTGAGGAGAGAAGAGGACCAAAAGTCAGAACACCGTTTAGGAGCAGGATAGAGAAGTGGGACCCCAAATGAGAGCACTGGTGTCCTGAAAGCCAAGAGAAGAAAGTTACAAGAATGTTTTATTGATCTAAAGAAGTTGAACAAGATCTAAAAGGTGCTCATTGGGCTCTACAATTAGATGATTGGTGGGGGTGCCTGGGTGGCTCAGTCGGTTAAGCATCTGACTTCGCCACAGGCCCTGATCTCAGGGGTCCTGGGATCGAGCCCCATGTTGAGCCCCACATTGGGCTCCCTGCTCAGTGGGGAGTCTGCTTCTCCCTCTCCCTCTACCCCCTGCTCCTGCTCTCTCTCTCACTCATACTCTCTCTCAAATAAAATAAATAAAAGTCTTAAAAAAAAAAAAAGATGACTGGTGACCTTACAGGTAGCAGTTTGGAAGAAGCGGTAGAGGCAGAAGCCAGATTGCTTGAGGCCAACTGAATGGGAGATGAGGAAGTCGGGAGAGTGAAGTTAGACATTCTCAGCATTTTTTTTTAAGATTGATTGATTGATTGATTTGACAGAGAGAGAGACAGCCAGCGAGAGAGGGAACACAAGCAGGGGGAGTGGGAGAGGAAGAAGCAGGCTCCCAGCAGAGGAGCCTGATGTGGGACTTGATCCCATAGCGCCGGGTTGACGCTTAATGACTGCGCCACCCAGGCGCCCCTAGGCATTCTAAGCATTTAGAAAGGGAGTGAGATAGGGTGAAAGCTAAAGAAACATGGTCCAGGAAGGGGCCTCATTTTTCAAAACAGGGAAGACTTTCAGTGTATGGTAGGCTATTGGGAAGCATTTGACTTGGTTCCGGCTCAGGTCATGATCTTACAGTTGTGGGATCGAGCCCTGGAATCTCATGGGTTGTGAGATCAAGCCCCACGTCGGGCTCCAGGCTCAGTGGGACATCTGCCGGAGACTCTCTCCCCCCACCCTTTCACCCACCCCCAAGCACGTGTGTTCTCTCTCTCAAATAAATAAATAAATCTTAAAAAAAAAAAAAAAGAAAAGAAAGAATGTGGCTATTCAAGTTTTCCTGGGTAACTTTCAGTTTCCTTTCACACTTCTAAAGTAAATTAATAGGACTCCATACAATTAACCATATTTAAGATATTCTGGATAATCGTCAACAACTTGCACATTTTCCCGCAGGGAATGAGCCTTACAAGAAACAGAAATTAAAAACCTTGACAGTTATTTGGTTCATAGAAAGAAATCAGTGAATAATATCAAATTAAAATTTTTATCTTAATCAAAATAAGGAAAGAAGAATGCTGAAAAAAAGAAAGCGAAAGAGAGAGAAAGGGAAACCTTAGGATATTCAGAGAATAAGGGCTGAATACTTTTTTTTAAGATTTATTTTTATTTTAAAGAGAGAGAGAGCTCAGACAGGGGAGGGGCAAAGGGGGAGAGAAAATCTCAAGCAGACTCCCTGCTGAGCATGGAGCCCACCCACCCCACCCCCGCAACACAAGGCTCAATCTCATAACCCTGAGATCATGTCCTGAACTGAAATCGAGAGTTGGACACTTAACCGTGAGCCACCCAGGCCCCCCAAGGGTGAATACTTTTAATCCATTAACATTTTTAGGTATAGTTTCAGTGACTAGAAGTCACTGAAAAGATGTTTGATTAGATAGTGCTTCCTAAGCCTTAAAGCCAGATGAAAGATGTGACTCTAAGACTGATTAGTACAACCTATATTTGCACACAAGTATATGTATAGTTGTGTAATTTTAATATTTTCCTTCATAGTCAAATGACTATTTCATAACTTGCGTCTAACCACACATTATGACTAACTACCCATTGGTTCTCCTAGTGAACAGTTGTTCTTTAATAAACCAAACCATTGGTAAATTTAGGGAGAGGAATAATTAAAGACACTACAATGTTCCACAAAGTAAATGCTGATAATTTATTTTTAGGAAGCAGTGGCAACAGTGCTTAAACTCGTGCTTCTTAGAGCTGAGCCAAAGACCATAATGCAGATGGGAAGGTAAGGTCTATTCTCATAAAAGTCTGCTTGCTTTTTAACACTAGTAATGACATGAGGGGGAAAATTGTTAGTTGCATGTGCTCTCAGTTGAACCCTCAGAAAGGAGAACTTCTGTATGTAAAAGTGTAAGATCAAATGAGAATGATTTACACCAAATTCAAGATAGTGGTTACCTCTGCAAAGGGAAGGGAGGAAAAATGAAGTTGGGGAAGGGTATCCATGGGACATAAATTGTTATCTATAACCAGATGGTGGATCTAAAATATTCTTGTTATCTTATTCTCCAAACTTTTTTAGTATACCCAAAATATTTCATTAATAAAAAAGGAAACTTTCACTTGAAAAATCTTTAATAAAACCACTCTAAGCTACACTTGGGACACAACATGATATGGCCTAAACCAGTCTTGACAACATTTTGCTAGTAAAAAAACAGGTGGGAAATAAGAGCATCTATTACTTTTAGACTCATCTGTTTTTTTTTAAGAGCAGGTTTGTTTTAACCTTTATATTGTAGAATAAAACAAAATATAAGAACCACATCACGTGAAAGTATAGCTTTTATAAAGCTTTAAAAGAGAACCTCCCCACCAACTCCAGCTACCACCTAAGCCAAAAATATGGAATACTGTCAGCCATCCCCAAAACTCCCCGCCACACGTCCTATCCCATCCACAGCTTCCTCCCTCTTCCCCAACTCAACCACCACTCCAGCCCCTATCGCAGTCATTTACCCTGGGTCTTCATTGCCTCAGCACCTAAATATGCAACCTCACACACAAGAGCCTGATCCTGCCCGGTTTTTCTCTTTTGGTGTCTTTTAAATCTCTTTAATCTATATTTTCCCCCTCCATCGCTTTCTTTTCCTTACGGATTATCATTGAAGAGCCTGTAGAGTGTAGTTTCCCACTCCCTGGTTTTGCTGATTGCATATTCAGAACACAGTCCACCATGTTTAACGTGGCTGGATCCACAGGCTGGATCCCTTCTGTGAGACTATAGGTGTTTTTTTCCATCAGATGGTACATGTGTCTACTGACATTTCCTTTTTTTTTTTTTTAAGATTTTATTTATTTATTCGACAGAGATAGAGACAGCCAGCAAGAGAGGGAACACAAGCAGGGGGAGTGGGAGAGGAAGAAGCAGGCTCGTAGCAGAGGAGCCTGATGTGGGACTCGATCCCATAACGCCGGGATCACGCCCTGAGCCAAAGGCAGACGCTTAACGACTGCACCACCCAGGCGCCCCTACTTTTCCTTTTGACATGCTAGCAGCCAGTGATATTCCTTGCCTATATCCTGGACCCATTCACTGATTGGGGAGTGCAAAATGGTGCTATTCTAGCTTTGTTCTCACTTATTCGCCAGCATGATTTCAAAAGGAGGTTCTTTTCTCATCTCCTATTTGCTTTCCTGTATTGTGCATTCTGATTGGAATCTTTTGAGGATCTCTTCCTGAACTGATTCGTATATGCAGCTGCCTGTTCTGCATCTCTGTTGGATGCCTGATGGGCATCTCAAACTTATGTCCAAAACCAAGCCCCCCACCCTGCAGTCTTGCACATATCACTCTTCTGGTTCCTCAGGCCTAAAACCTGTGAAATCCTTGACTTTTGTCTCCTTGACATCCAAACCCAATCGATCAGCAAATCCTGTTTCCTTTCCCTTCCAAATATCCAGAATCCAACCGCCTCCAGCCCTACCACGGGAACCACGCCATCATCTCTTGTCTGGGTTCCTCCACACAAAGTTAGGTTCATTTTTGTCATCATGGTTTTTCATTTTCAAGGATTTCTCAAAGTTTGATTTAATAGCTTTTATGATTAAGCAGAATATGCATGTGGTTCCAAAGTCAAATTGAGAAAACAAGTTTTCTTTAATAAGTCCCACTTTCAGGGGCCCCTGGGTGGCACAGTCGTTAAGCGTCTGCCTTCTGCTCAGGGCATGATCCCAGCGTTCTGGGATTGAGCCCCACATCAGGCTCCTCCGCTATGAGCCTGCTTCTTCCTCCCCCACTCCCCTGCTTGTGTTCCCTCTCTTGCTGGCTGTCTCTGTCAAATAAATAAATAAAATCTTAAAAAAAAAAAAAGAAGTCCAATTTTCAAAAAAATAAAAATAAAAAGAATCTAATTTTCATTCCTTTCCTCTCCACACTGTTCTCCCTTCCCACCTAGACAAGTAACCATTCTGAAAAAGTTTTCAGTTTGCCGTTTTCTTTTTTTTTTTTTCCTTTTTCTTTTCTCTTCTCTTCTTTTCTTTTCTTTTCTATAAGAGACACACGTGCGTTTCCCTTCAGGGAGCGTATGAGAATGATAGATAAGTCGTAGTACCTCATACACACTTTTCCTCATCTTGCCTTTGTTAGTTACAGTGTATCCTAGTCATCGCGTATTCAAGTTTTTTAACTTTTAAAGATGGTTTCTGAATGTTACTCACTAATAACATACTAAGCATAAATTTAAAATATTTCTTCCTCACATCCAATATCAATTTACTTCAAATCACATATATGCCTTTCAGAGAGATGATAGAATTAGCAACTCTTTTTCAACAAAGACTCCTCCCAACTTAGAAATAAAAATATTTTCCAGGTAGGGATTATGTGTATCAGTCAATATCATCATTAAAAATATTTGTAGCATATTGTATTCATGATATGATATGAAGGATTTACCTGGAAAAGGTGGGCACATACTTTAAATTTTCTGCCTCTGGGATCATCTTTTCTCCCTGTTTCTGAGATTTGTCATTTTTGTGTACATCCAGTTTAGCATTTGACCAGGTCTGTGCCTGCTAACCATTTGGATAGATGACTTTTTAATGGATACATGACTTTTAATCTAGTCATTAGATTAAAAGTCTAGGCACCAAGCAACTATTTTTGTTGCCATGTTTTTAAATATTCTGGATTGTTGGGCAGTAAATATGGAGGCACTTTCCAAGAGTCTTCTAGCTTCCTAATATGTGACTCTGAGAAGGCAAAAAAGGTCAGAGAAGATACACTTTCACATTCTATAGAGGTGTTTAATTTCCCCCTTCCCAATTCATCCTGTTCGTCGGAATATTTAGTATTGGCAGTTTACAACTTTTAAATTCTAATCTATCAATATAGAAAGCCAAGAAGTACCAAAATTAAATATGTCCACCTAATATATAGGGATAGTAAAAATCAGTGAACATAGCATTTTCTATTTGATGAGAATCTTTATTCAGTCTTGGAATGAGTAATTATCTATCGAAGCCATTTTTTTAAGATTGTATTTATTTATTTGAGAGAGAGAGAACACAAGCGGCGGGGGGGGGGGGAGCAGGAGGGAGGCAGAGGGGGAGGCAGACTCCCCGCCAAGCAGGGAGCCCTATGTGGGGCTCCATCCCAGTACCCCGGGATCACAACCCAAGCCGGAGGCAGACACTTAACTGACTGAGCCCCGCAGGCACCCCTATCAAAGCTATTTTAAATATGGGTAGATAAATAGAATGATAGAGTTTTCTCTTTATTGTATTTCATTTTTACTGATGAAATTTTAAATACATATTCTAATTTAATAGAGTTTTTATTTAACATGATTTAATTTTTCACATGTATGAAAGATTTTCTAATTCTTATTATAAAACGTTATCTATACAACTTGTATACACTACTGAGAGCTTGGAAATAAAAGCAGATTCTCTACGAAGGTACTTAATTTCTTCAATGTTATCATGTAAATGAATGTATTCTTTTCAAAGCTTTGTCTACCACACTCTCTTTATTGATGGAATCACATACCTATGTGCTACAGACAATGCCTTGGATACCATAACACCATCTGCATTTCTTAAAAATGTAAGTAATTTCTTATGCTACTTCAAGGACTTTTTCAGTTATTGAAGTTATGAGGTCTTTGTTTTATCGTGTGTTAGTAGTAGTGTCACTACCTAAAAGCAGATCACTCATTTGTCTATAAAGCAGAGCTATTAATGACCTTCAGAGATTTCTTTTCTTTTGTCTTTTTTTTTTTTTTTTTTTACTTTCAGAGATTTCTTACCCCTGTTCTTCATCTGCCCTGTTTCCACATTTCTCCCAACCCTAAAGCAAGGTCTGCAAAGACTACCCACACAGATCTATTAGACTCTCTCTTTGTATTTATCTTGTTCTTTAAAAATAAGAAATTAAACTTTACTAATATTTAATATACCATTTCAATAACATGTGTATTTAATTTACAAACAGGGGTGCCTTGGATGGCTCAGTTCGTTAGGCATACAACTCTTGATTTTGGCTCAGGTCATGACCTCAGGATCATAGGATCAAGCCCCACATCAGGCTCCCTGCTCAGCTGGGAATGTGCTTGGGATTCTCTCTCTGCCCCTCCCCCCATTTGTGCGTGCTCTCTCTCTAAAATAAGTAAATAGATCTTTCCTAAAATAAATAAATAAATAAGTAAAAAACATTAATGGAAAAATCAGTCAGAAATACTATAGTTACTAACAGTTATTCTCCAGTCATATTCATGAATCATGCATATACTTTGTTAGCATACTACCTTGCTTTAACACAATTCAAACTGTAATCACATATAGAATCAAGGATTATAAGGACTAATACTGAAATTCACTCTTCAAACACACCTTAATAATTGCTAGAGTCTAGATGCTAAGCACTGTTAGCCATTTAAGTGACTATACTCTAATTTTTCTCCCTCTCTGCTACTATGACAAAACATCCGAACTTTACCATCTTTTCAAAACCAGATGATACCAAATTGCCAACCACATGCATTTTACCACTATTTCTGGGGAATACAACATTGAGTACAAACATTTGCAAGAATTCCTTCTTGAGACTTTGAAATGTCCTATAACAACCATAAGGGTTTGGAAAAAGAAAAAAGAAAAAAACAACCATAAGGGTTTGAAAGATAGTACCATGACATTCAGTTGGGATTGTTTTGTCATCGTTGAATGGATTTTGGGGGGGGGGGGAGGCAAAATAAAAAACACTTATTTAGAAAATATCATGGACTCCCATCTTTCTTTGCCTGCCAGAGGTGAACATCTGCTCTTCCCCTCAAGTCCTTAGACATACCAAAGACTCAAAGTGCATTTGCGGTCTCACTGTGTGAGACTGTGATCTGTACTACAGCAGTGGAGAAGACTGGGCAAGCACAGTTTTCGTAAATACTGCAGATTTGATTAGAAAGGACACCCTGCCACTAAAAAGCTAGAAATAGTGTGGAAATAGAATATTCTTTTATTTCACATTTCTGCCAGACTTTGCTTCAAATAAACATTTGCTCTGTAATTCTCCAGTTGAAATTATCTATATAGGTTAAATATTTCCATTAATGTCCCCAGGTTAGTGATACTTTTCTGAGAAATCCTTTGATGTCGCAAGAACATTTTTCTCCTTCAAATGCAGTTGCTACAGATTTTCAACAAGTATTAGGAAAGTATATGGTATGTAACCTCCAACTGTACCCCTAAACATTGTACTAGAGCTGACAAAACAGTTTGGAATTAGGAGATAAGAGCTATAAGATGAGTGAGAATGGAGAACTTCTATCTTTATGTAATGATAAAGAATGATATTCTTGACATACAAATAAGTTAATAAAACAAGATAGAGAAAGTATGTATGGTATACTATTGTTTACCATTCTTATTTGCAACCATTTAAGAAAGCAGGAGTAAATACAAATATATGTATTTGCTTGCTTATAGTAAAAAAAGGGGGGGATGGGGGCAAGAAAAGGATAAACCAAAAACATTTTAATCATTGCCTGTGTAGGGATAGGGGACAGGAATAGGAACTAGGCCTCTCTGAATGAAACTTGTTTTCCAGATTGGACTTTAGAACCATGTTAATATTTTACATAATTATAAAATAAAAAATAAAAGTATATAAAATTATAAAATTAAATATTTAAAAAATTGTCCATAGAGTGAAATAAGACAGTCAGAAGAGGACAAATACCTAAGTAATCAGATTCATAAAGACAAAAAGTAGAATATTTGTTGCCAGAGCCTGGGGGAAAGGGGTGAGGAGGAATTAGTGTTTAATAGTACAGAGTTTCAGTTTGGGAAGAGAGAAAATGTTCTGGAGATGGTGGTGATGATAATTGCACAACAATGTGAATATACTTAATGTCTCTGAACTATAAAGTTAAAAATCATTGTAATTATAAATTTGTTATGTAAATCTTACCATAATAATTGTTTTAATTTTAAAAAGTAATCCCTAAAACTCAAAAGAAAAAAACATTAAGAACCTAATTGTGTATTGAGTTGATGGCTTGAAAAGACAGCAAAAATTTATTTCAAGTGATTTTAAAACACAATAATCCGATTGTATATTCCTAGTGAGAGTATACCCTAATAACAAAAGAACTAAAAATAAATCTTAAAGTATTTATTTTTAAGTGTCACATTGTTAGTGATAACATTGGGTTGCTATTCTAAAATTGGTTTGTATAGATATATTACTTTGCATAATCAAGTTAATGTCATTAGGAATCAAGATTTTCAGCAAGAGTTGCAAATGTAAGGTCAAAGAATTAAGTAAACCTTATAATCCTAAATTTTAATTGAAAATTAAATATTTTTAAAAGAAAATCAAATTGTGACAATTTTTAATTGAAAATTAAGTATTGAGTTTTTTTTTTTTTTTAAAGATTTTATTTTTAAATAACCTCTATACCCAGTGTGGGGCTCAAACTCATGACGCCCAAGATCAAGAGTTACATGCTCCACCGACTGAGCCAGCCAGGCGCCCCGAAAATTTTTTCATTGAAAATATATCACATGAATAATTTTCTCTTTCAAAAAAAGGTACTTCCCAGAGTATCTATTGAAAAACATTAGAAATAATGAGCAACCCAGGAGCAGTGTGACCCCTTAGCATCTAAATTATAGTCTCTAAATACCATTTCACACTAAAAGGAACCTGCCTGATTGCAGATATCAGGCAGGAAACATACAAGCCAGAAGCATTTGGTCATACCAGAAGCAAGGAAGCCATCAAAGTTCACTGTGCTCATGTCCAAAGACTTTAGGAGCCAACTTAGAGAGGCTAACACTGGTCAGTAATGGGATAGCTTGAAAGTGGGAAAGAATAATAACTGCAGTGGCTTGTAACACATCAAATATGTTAAATTCCATCAGTTCCTAGATACTATCAAAGACGAAATAATCCCTCATCAGTCAACTCTGGAAGATACTAAGGATCCACCTCATCACTCTAAAAACCAATACATAAAAGACTCAATCATTTATTCTGACTTTCCTATATGAACTGTACCTCAAAGAAAACAAGTAGTTGCTAGGGAAAAGGTTCTTTTGGTCTTTATAGAAGTATTCCAGCTAATAAACAAAGAAGAGGTGATAAATTTCACTATTTTATTATCCCTGATGAAATAATGGATTTAAGCAGTCATAATCAATGACTGAAAAAAATCAGGTGAGAAGCTGGTAAGGAACTTCATAACAGAGGAAACGGGCTCAAAACACCTAAAACCATTGATTATTCCTAAGGTCACAATAAGGGAGATGATCAATCATTAGTTATGTTTCCTGTCGTTACACAATGAGTAGTATATTGCACACATCTGAAGTATGCTTGCCCAAAACAACAAACCTGAATATGACCAAGCCTTCATATCGAACTACCAGTTTACGGGAAATAGAGAGATCAGTGACCACACTGCATGATACCACAGCAATGCAATCAGCAAAATCCAGAATATGAGAAGATCTGTAAGACCATCCAATTTCTTCAACAAATAAATTGCAACAGGGAAAAAGTTAAGGAGAACTCACAGAATGAGACTTACACATATCAACTAAATGTGGACTTTGGATCTTGGATCAACAAAACAAGTGTTAAAAAAAAAAACAAACCTGATTTGTTTTTGATAAATATGTACACAAACTGGATGTTTGATGATATTAAGGAATTTTTGTAGATATGATAATTATGTTGTGGTTTTATTTTTAAGAAAAATGAGGCTATATCTTTTAGAGATACAAACTGAGGTATTTACAGATTAAAATACTATAACGTCTGGGATTTGCTTTGAAATAATACATTTGGGGAAGGGGTAATCAGTAGTAGCACAGATGCAACAAGATTGGCTATGTGTTGACACTAGGTGATGGTACATAGGGATTGATTATACCTTCTCTCTCATTTGTATATGTTTGAACTTTTCCAAAATAAAATATTCTAAGTATACCTGTTTTAGTTTTCTCTTATGTATCTAACAAATCAGCAGCCTAAAAGAGCACGCACTTAACATCTCATAGTTCTTGTGGGTCAGGAATCCAGGACCCACTTAACAGGCTCTCTTCTCAGGGTCTCACAAAGCTGCGGTGAGGATCGTCAGCCAGGCTGCGTTCTCATCCAGAAGCCCGGGAAGATTCGGCTTCCAGGCTCATTTAGAGCCTGTTGCAGGATTCGTTTTCTTATAGTTGTGCCAGGGATGCAGGTTTTTGCTGGCTGTTGGCCAGGGGACACCCTCAGATCCTAGAGACTGATAATAGTTCCTTGCTACTTTGCTGCTTGCTTCTCGAGGCCAGCAGAACAATCTCCCTACTCCAGTTTACTGAATTTTATATAATGTGACATAATCAGAGGAGTGACATCCTAATACCTTTGCTATTAGTTAGAAGCAAGTTATACTTGGGGGGGGGTTTTCAAGAATGTGATACATCGGGGGTCACCATAGGGTGTGTCCACCACAATGTGTGAAAAATAATTAAGGATAGATGCTTTTATATTAAATTCATAAATTTTCTTGTGAAGAATTCTGCATATTCAACACAGCCAAAATATATTATTGACATAGCTCCCTGAAGACTAGTTACCATATGAAAATATGCACATTTTAAGCAGTTAACACATCTGACATCAAAGAAATTTCTGTTTAACATTTATAAGCTAACCTGGTAAGCATTAAATCTGTAGAAAATTTTATAAAAGTTGTTGAATTTCTTATACAATAGTTAACAAGATAAAAATAGTTTTGAGATTTAAATATATACGTGTGCGTGTGTGTGTGTGTGTGTGTGTATAGAAGCTGAATGTCAATGAATGGACTATGAATACATTATTCTAACAAAACTTAAATGATTCCCTTGGATTAAAAAATAAGCTTTTTTTAAAAGGAGAGAAAGAGAAAAAAGGAACAAAAAAAATTAATCATTGATCTTAACTTGATTATATCTGCAAAGACCTTATTTCCAGGTAAGGTCACATTCACAGCTATCTGGTGTTAAGAATTGCACATATCTTTTTGGAGGGACACAAATTCAGCTAGCAACCTTTTTTTTCTACATTTACCTAGTGAGCTCCTCACAGAACATCAATTGTAAATTGCATGGTCCAATAATCAGCAAGATCAGAGTTCTGTTTAAGGTGGATTTGAGGGGGGCCTGGGTGGCTCAGCTGAGTGTCTGCCTTGGGCTCAGGTAATGGTCCCAGGGTCCTGGGATTGAGCCCTGTGGCGGGCTCCCTGCCCAGCGGGGAGTCTGCTACTCTCTCTCTCCCTCTGCCCCTCCTCCCACTTGGGCGTGCCCTCTCTCGCTCTCGCTTGCTCTCTCTCAAATAAATAAATAAAACATTTATTTTAAAAAGATTTTTTTAAAAAAATGGGTGATTTGATCACTTGCCAAAGAGCAGGGGTTTCTAATATTTTTTACTTAAAAAATAATTATCATTAATAAAGTAAAATAACACAAAAGTATATAAAGCAAAATATGAATATCTCCTACAATTTCAATCAAAGGCCCTGAAGTGAGCACTCTTAACAGACAGCCTAGTGTATAACCTTCCAGAATGATTTACGTATAAATATGCATATAAATAAATATATAATAAGTATATGTGAATATACATTTTATATGCATATATGTTTATAATATATGTAACATAAGTTATATGTACCTTCTAAGTTCACAAAACTGAGTTCATTAATGCAATGGGTAAAGGCTTGATCTCTGAAGCCTGAGTCTGTCCTTGTTTTGCTGGGTAACAATTTGGTGACCTTATTACTTTCAGTCTCAGTTTTCTTTCTTTCTTTTTCTTTTTTTTTTTAATTTTAAGTAGGCTCCACACCCAACGTGGGGTTTGAGCTCAAGACCCCGAGATCAAGAGTCAAGCACTCTAGCAACTGCACCAGTCAGGCACCCCTCAGTTTTCTTCTTAAGAAAATAAAAGATGATAAAAATACTACTTTATATGGTGGTTTGGGAATTAAATGAGTTAATATGAGTTAATATGTGTGAAGTGCTTAAAACAGTAGCTGGTACATATTAAGTGTTCAATAAGTTATTATTTGATACTGTTCTGCAGCTGCAGCTTACTTTTTTATATAACACTCTATCGTAGAGATCATTTTTGTTTAATATGGATAAAGTAGAAGACAAAAATAGGAACAAAGGACAAGAACAATGAATGGAAAACAGTAACAAATATGGTAGATATTAGTCCAACTCTATCAATAATCACTTTAAAAGTTAATGGTCTAAATACAACAATTAAGAGAGAGATTGTCAGATTGGATCCAAAAACTGTCAAGAGAATGAGAAGACAAGCCACAGACTGGAAAAAAATATTTGCGAAAGACATATCTATTATCCAAAATAGACAACTGTGAAAACTCAACAATTAGATGGTAAACAATCTGATTCAAAAAAGGGCCAAAGGGGCACTTGGCTGGCTCAGTCGGTAGAGCGTGTGACCCTCGACCTTGGGGTTGTGGGTGTGAGCCCCATGATGGATGTAGAGATTACTTAAAAAAATAAAGTCTTTAAAATAAATGGGCCACTGACCTGAATGGATGGTCTCACCAAAGAAGATCTACAGGTGGCAAATAAACAGGAAAGATGTTCAATATAACACATCATTAGGGAATTGCAAATTAAAGCAACAATAAGATACCCCTACATACTTATTAGAAAGGCCAAAATTCAGGGGCGCCTGGTGGCACAGCGGTTAAGCGTCTGCCTTCGGCTCAGGGCGTGATCCCGGCGTTATGGGATCGAGGCCCACATCAGGCCCCTCCGCTGGGAGCCTGCTTCTTCCTCTCCCACTCCCCCTGCTTGTGTTTCCTCTTTCGCTGGCTGTCTCTATCTCTGTCGAATAAATAAATAAAATCTTAAAAAAAAAAAAGAAAGGCCAAAATTCAAAATGCTGACGACACATAATGTTGACAAGGATGTGGAGCAATAGGAAGTCATATTCACTGCTGATGGGAATGCAAAATGGAACAGTCACTTTGGAAGATAGTTAGGCAGTTTCTTACAAAACTAAACATACTCTTACCATAAGATCCAGCAATCACTCCCTTGGTGTTCACATGAGTTGAAAAATTATGTCCACACAAAAACCTGCATACAAGTGTTATAGCAGCATTATTGATAATTGCCAAAACATGGAAACAACCAAGATGTCTTCCCATGGGGTAAATGGATAGACTGTGGTACATCCAAACAATTGACTGTTATTCAACACTAAAAAGAAATGAGCAAACAACCCATGAAAAGATATGGGGGAACCTTAAATGCATATTACTAAGTGAAAAAAAGCCAATATGAAAAGGCTACTTGATTCCAACTATATGACATTCCGGAAAAGACAAAGCTATGTGGACAATAAAAAGACCAATTGCTGCTAGGGCTTAGGGAGAAGGGATGCTTGAATAGGTGGAGCACAGAGGATTTTAAGGGCAGTGAAACTGTTCTGTATGATACTATACTGGTGAATACATGTCATTACACATTTGTCCAAACCGAAGGAATGTACAACACCAACAGTGAACCGTAATGTAAACTATAGACTTTGGGTGATAATGATATATCAATGGAGGCTCCTCCATTGTAGCAAACGTACCGCCCTGGTGTGAGATGTTGATAGGGACCTGGGGCGGCAGGGGTGGAGGGGATAAGGGTATGTGAAGACTCTGTACTTTCCACTCAAATTTACTGTGACCCTAAAACTTCTCTTTAAAAATCTATATAAATATATAAATAAACAACTTAAAAAAAAAAAAGACTTTCACCACTGATTGAATACATTGAAATATTGCTCTCCCATCCATCCCCCCTCTTTTCTTAGCAAGATGAAGGTGGGACAATCTGAAGCTTAGTTGATTCCTTATGCTGAAAAACAAGTGAAATGTACCTTTGACACTTCTGTTCAATTTGTACAATATACTATAATAGATTTCAATTATAGAAAATAATATTTGTATTATATTTCACTTCTATATAGATGAAATACAATAACAATCAAGATGGTAGCTCGATATCTACACTAAGGAGTCAAGTAACTGATGTAAAAAATATTATGTCCCAAAATATTGATGAAATTTTGGAAAGCGAAAACAGATTGAACATCGTCACTGATAGAACTAATGATCTCCAAACAACTGTAAGTGATGCTCACCTGTCTTGATACTTAAATAGTGCTTAAAACAAATGGCCAAAAGCAAATACATACCAGGGATACTGTGAGATAATCCTATGTTGCCCAACTATGGCTTTATCCAAAAATGATTGGAATGCAACTAAAATATTTTTAAAAATTATAAAACAATGAAAATTAAAAGCCCATTAAAGTAATAGGTAGTTATTTGCATAACAGATGTATTTCTTACGTTAAGAAAGATATGGGTTAGTCAACAAATAAATTGCAAGGGAAAAAAAAGAGGGAGAACTTACCAAAAAATGGGTTGAGAAGGTGTATCAATTGCAATGTGTGGTCCTTATTTGGAATTTGACTCAAACAAACTATAAAAATGAAAATTTGTAACTTCATAAAATAATCAGATATTTGAACTCTGATATTAAATGACATTGAAGAGTATTATAAATTTTAGGTGTGATAATGGTATTGTGGTTACGCTTTAAAGAGTCATTACTTATTAGAGATACATGTTAAAATATTTTGAGTGAATTTTTATAATGTCTGAGCTTCAGAATAGTTCAGGAGTAGAATAGGGTATAAATGAAACAAAATTGGCCATAAATTGATAACTATTAAAACTAGTTGTTGAGGGTGCCTGGGTGGCTCAGTCAGTTGAGTCTGCCTTTGGCTCAGGCTATGATCCTGGGGTCCTGGGATCAAGCCCCAATTCAGGCTTCCTGCTCAGCGGGGAGTCTGCTTCTCCCTCTCCCTCAGCACCCCCTAGCTCATGCTTTCTCTCTTTCAAATAAATAAATAAAATTGTAAAAAAAAGAAAGAAAGAAAAAAAAAAAAACCTGGATGTTGAGTATATAGGGGTTCATTATACCATTCTGTCAACTTTTGTATATGTTCAAAATTCTCTATTAGAAAATACTTTTAAAGCAATTAGTAAGGATCGAACAGTTATTTACCTTAGAGCATTTTAAATTTTATTTTTACCGATCTTTTCTAGAAACACAGCCGCCATGTAAAACAAAATACGCACATACTTTTTACTCACCAAGTTCTATTGATTCTGCCTCCTAGATCTTTTTTGTTCTTGGCCTCATTTTTTCACTTTTAGAAACAATTTATTAAGATATTATTTATGTAAAATAATATTTACCCACTTTATAGAGTTTGATGAATTGTGTTACTTGTGTACAATTGTGTAACCACAATCAAGTTATAGAATAGCTCTTTCATCTTAAAATCTTCCTGCTGTCCTTTGCAGTTGACTTCACCACCCCTGACCCCTGCCTACCACTGATCTGCTGTCACTATAATGTTGCCTTTTCTAGAATTTCATATAAATAAAATTATACAATACATATTGTGTTTGACTTTTTTTTTTAAGATTTTATTTATTTGACAGAGAGAGAGAGGCAATGAGAGAGGGAACACAAGCAAGGGGAGTGGGGGAGAGAGAGAGGCAGCCTTCCCGCTAAGCAGGGAGCCTGATGTGGGGCTCAATCCCAGAACGCTGGTATCATGACCCAAGTGGAAGGCAGACGCTTAACAACTGCGCCACCCAGGCTCCCCTGTGGTTGACTTCTTGACTTAGCAATAATTTTTGATATTCATGTTGTTGTGTGTATCAATATTTTATTCCTTTTCATTGCTAAATAATAGTCCACAGAATGGCTAAATTCCATCTTCTGCCCATCCCAGTGCCACTTCCTGTGTCATTCCACGCTCTATTATTTCTTGTCTAACTACTGTCTTTCCTCTAATTGTTCTCCCTTTTTTTAGTTCTATTCTACTCCAGTCATCCTCCACACTGAAACTAGACTGTTCTTTAAAAATGCAAGTATCATGGTTTCCTTTCCTATGCAAAAATTTGTGTTTATCTTGGCATAGTCCCAATAGTTCGCTTTTGTTTTCCTTGCCTAAGGAGACATAGCCATATTTTTTTAGGAGTTTTATGGTTTCAGGTCTCACATTTAAGTCTTTAATCCATTTTGAGTGTATGGCATAAGACAGTGGTTCAGTTTCATTCTTTTGAATATAGCTGTCCAATTTTCCCAACACTGTTTATTGGAGACTGCCCTTCCCCATTGTATATTCGTGCTTCCTTTGTCATAGATTAATTGACCATATAAGCATGGGTTTATTTCTGGGCTCTCTATTCTGTTCCATTGATCCATGTGTCTATTTCTGTGCCAATACCATACTGTTTTGATTACTATAGCTTATATGTGGAATCTCAAAAATAAAACAGATGAACAAACAAAACAGAAACAGACTCATAAGTACAAAGAGCAAACTGGTGGTTGCCAGAGGGCAGGGTTTGGGAAGAGCGGGCAAAATAGGTGAAGGGGAGGGGCACCTGGGTGGCTCAGTTGGTCGAAGCAACCCACTGTTTGGCTCAGGTCATGATCTCAGGGTTGTGAAATCAAGCCCCATGTAGGGCTCATGCTCAGTGCAGTGTCTGCTTGAGATTCTTTCCCCCTCCCTGTACCTCC
The DNA here is from genome assembly GCF_017311325.1 of Ursus maritimus. Lineage (NCBI taxonomy): Eukaryota > Metazoa > Chordata > Mammalia > Carnivora > Ursidae > Ursus > Ursus maritimus. Next base: position 17,986,407 of record NW_024426996.1, on the reverse strand, counting down.
CCCTCTGCTCCTCTCTCTGCTCTCTCTCTCTCTCTCTCTCAAATAAATAAATAAATAAATAAATAAATAAATAAGATCTTTTAAAATAATAGGTGAAGGGAATAAGAGGTACAAACTTCCATTTATAAAATAAATCACAGAGGGGCGCCTGGGTGGACAGTCGGTTAAGCATCTGACTCTTGCTTTTGGCTCAGATCATGATCTTAGGTTGTGAGGTGGAGCCTGCTTAAGATTCTCTCTCTCCCTCTCTCCTGCCCCTCCCCTGCCCTCCCTCTAAAAAAAACCGCACAGAGGTGAAAAGTACAGCATAGGGAATATAGTCAATAATGTTGTAATGATGTTGTATGGTGATTGATGGTGGCTACACTTATCATGGTGAGCCTTGAATAACGTACAGAATTGTAGAATCATCATGTTGTACACCTGAAACTAATATGACATTGCATGTCAACTATGCTTCAATAATAAAAAAAAATTAGTAAGATAAAGTAAAATGCAATTAGGAGTATTATATAGAGACATCTCTAATTTTTTTTTAAGATTTATGTATTTATTGCTAGAGAGAGAGCACACAGAGAGCAGAGGAAGGGGCAGAGAGAGAGAAGTCTCAAGCAGACTCCCAACTGAGCACAGATCCTGACACAGGGTTTGATCTCACAGCAATGAAATAACGACCTGAGCCAAAATCAAGAATTGGGTGCTTAAGGGACTGAGCCACTCAGTCACCCCTATCTATATATAGCCTTCTTGAACCCTCCCATGCTGCACCTTTGTCCACACAGGGTAGAGTCCAACCCCCTAACATAATGAGCTTTCTTCTGACTATATTTCTAGTCATAGCTCCAAGGGATCACAATCTTGCAATGTATAAATCTCAAAAAATACCGAACTATTTGTAGGTTTCCAAAATACGTATTGCGTTATTTCACACCTTTACACATGCTGTTCCCTCTCTTTTTCCTTGCCCTAGAAAACTTCTACTCACTCATCAAAACCCAACTCAAGAGTCATCTCCTCATTGCCCAGACTGAGTTTATCACTCTCTTATCTCTGCCAACCCTGCAACTTTTATTGATTGATTTATTCAACAAATATCTTTTGAGGATCTACTGTCTGCCAGGCTCTATATGAAGAATTAAGAATATGATGATGAATAGTTACCTACAACCCTAGCAAACAAGCCCTCAGCCTTATTTAAATTAATACTATTTATTTGAGCAAAGCAATCCTCTACATCATTTTATAGCAGAAAAAAGATAAGGTCACATCAGTTTATATAATCTACAAAGGAGAATCAATAAAGTAAATCGTTATCTAAGATTGCATTTGTATTTTATGAAAGTTCTAACACAAGAGCTCAGATAATACTGTCCAAGCCATTTAGATTCATTCAATATTCACTAAAAAGTGTTCTTCAGGGGCCTATTATATACAAAACAATATGTTGGTCATCTTCAGTAATAAAAGAATATAAGATATTTGCCACAGCTTAATCTACTGAAGAAGACAGATTTATATAAACTTAACTGCAATATTAAGTGTGGATTAAGTATCGCAATAGATGGATAAAGCATAACAGCCAAACAGTGGAGAACTGACATTACATTCTTACAAAGAATTTTAAAATGGCAGTTATAAAATTACATAATCAATATTAACTCATTCTGTTGTATTAGGAAGCATGTGTAGGGGCACCTGGCTGGCTCAGTCAGAAGAGTGTATGTCTCTTGATCTCAGGGTCATGAGTTTGAGCCCCACATTGGGTGTAGAGATTACGTAAATAAATAAATTCTTTTTTTAAGAAAAGGAAGCCTGTCATAATATTTAAATACCACATGATCAGAGGCCATAGTTGGGGATCAAAACAATTTTATTATGAAAATTAATTTCAAGCATATGAAAAACTTCTAAGAATAATACATCTAATGCCCTTGTAATCATCAGCTTACTTTATCTGACCTAATATTTTGCCATATTTGATAGGGGCCTTTGTTTTTAAAAGAAATAAATTAAACATATGATTAAAGTCTCTGTGTACCTTTCCGAAGCCCATTCCACTCCCACAGCAGAAGAACCACTATCATGAATTTGATGACTCATTTGTATGCATGCTTCTATTTGTCTGATAAGTATCTATAGGAACATATGTATCTACATTCTTGGTTTGCATTTTTAACTTTATATTTGTGACAGTATAATATACATATAATGAATTAGAACCTGAGTTTTTAGTTCAACGTTATGTTTATGAAATATATTCATTTGGACACACTTAGCTCTAATTTATCAATGTAATTTCTGACAGCATATCATTACTATTTAAATAAACACAGTGTACTTATCTTTACTCCTTTTAATAAACATTAATGTAGATTCCAACTTTATCATGAGCAATACTGCCTTGAACACTCTTATTCATGTCTCTTGGCACACTTTTGCAAAACTTTTTTTTTTTAGATTTTATGTATTTATTTGAGAGAGAGGGAGACCACGCGCACACAGGGGAGGGGCCAAGGGAAGGGCAAGCAGATTGGTTGCTGATGGCGGGGCCTGACCCTGCTGGATCTTAGAGACCCCAAGATCATGACTGAGTCAGCAGAAGTCAGACACTGACTGAGCCACCCGGGTGCCCCTGCAAAACTATTTCTAAGACAATGATCTGTAAAGTTTTTTGATCATGCATACTTACTTGTAAAATATTCCTGAGAATGCATTTAAATATATGTATCTAAATTATATATTCTTCTATAATAACGTTTTAATAAAGCACACAGAAAAATAGAAATAAAAGAATGGGATGAAGATGAAATAAAATATTAGATGATTTGGTTTTTTAAGAAGAAGAAAGCTGTTCCTCTCTGATTAAGAAAATAATAATAATGTATTTTAATGATAGTAATTTTGATTAAAAGTCAGATCTGATTATAATCACTATTTATCTCTAAATATGCAGATGGAGTACTCAAACTAGAGCAAAAATATATCCTCTTTGCCATGTTTTTGTTGTTCATGTTTGCCTTATTGGTATAATTTTAAGTTTATCTATTTAAGTAATCTCTACACTCAACGTGAGGCTCAAACTCAGGACCCTGAGATCAAGCGTTCCACGCTCTTCTGACTAAGCCAGCCAGGTACCCCTTAGTTGGTATAATTTTTAAGCCACATGTCTACTTTTTAGTTCAGTTAAAACTAAATAATATGGGTGCCTGGGTGGCTCAGTTAGTTAAGCATTGACTCTTGATTTCAGCTGAGGTCATGATCTCAGGATTATGAGATCGAACCCCACGTCAGACTCTGTCTGGGCTTGGAGACTACTTAAGTTTTCTCTCTTTCCCTCTCCCTTTGCCCCCCACCCAACTGTCATGCAAGCTCGCTCTCTCTCTCTCTTAAAAAAAAAAAAAATTGGTTGCCAAATGTTCAAATAGATAATAAATAAGGGAATAAAAATATGTTAAAAAAAGAGAGAACTCCTTCATTTCCCCAGGTTATAAAGAATACTCATATTTTTCCTCAAAGTTTTAAATTCTGGGGGCGCCTGGGTGGCACAGCGGTTAAGCGTCTGCCTTCGGCTCAGGGCGTGATCCCGGCGTTATGGGATCGAGCCCCACATCAGGCTCCTCTGCTATGAGCCTGCTTCTTCCTCTCCCACTCCCCCTGCTGTGTTCTCTCTCTCGCTGGCTGTCTCTATCTCTGTCGAATAAATAAAAATCTTTAAAAAATAAAAAAACAAAAAAAAGTTTTAATTTCTGCTTCTTAAACCTGGATTTTTAAAAAAGATTTTATTTATTTATTTGAGAGAGACAGAGATAGCAACAGAAATAGCAAGAGAGGGCAGGAGCAGGGAGAAGCAGGCTCCCCGCTGAGCAGGGAGCCCTATGTGGGGCTCCATCCCAAGACCCCGGGATCATGACCTGAGCCAAAGGCAGAAGCTTAACTAACTGAGCCACCCGAGGCGCCCCCTTAAACATGGATCTTTAAAAATCTGGAACTTTATTTTTGCACGTAGTATGAGATAGTAATCAAAATTTTATTTTTTTCTGTTCAAAAAACCAGTTTGCCCAAACACCATTTATTGAACAGCTCAGCCTTTCCCATTTGGTTTGTAATGCCAACCCTATCATATATCATGTTTTCATTCTTTTAATTTATATATGCGTATTCTTTTCTACTGGTCTATTTCTTTATCCTTAGACCAGTACTATACTGTTTTAGTTACTGTCGTTTTATAAGAAGTCTTAATATCTTATAGTGCAAGATACTTTTTACTTTCGGAAAATTGTGTTGGTGAGTCTTATTTTCTCTTTTCGTGAAGTTTAAAATCTACATCTCAGGTTACACACACACACACACACAAATTGTTGGAATGTTGGTTGGAATTACATTAATATGGGGAGGATTGACATCTTTAAAATATTGTTTTCGCATCTCTGAACATGCTATGTCTCTTCATTTTTCTAGGTCTCTTTCAAAAGCTTTTTTTGGTTAATAGAAACACAATCAATTTTTGCATACCGATTTTGTATCCTAAATCTTAGTGAAACTTTTCATGGTAAAATTGTTTATCTATGGATTTTTTTGCATTTTCTACATTGAAATTTTATCGTATATACATAATGACTGTATTTTTTCATCCTTTCCAATATGTATTCCTTTTTTTTTAAAGATTTTATTTTTAAGTAATCTCTGTACTCAACATGGCCCTCGAACTCACAACCCCAAGATCAAGAGTCATATGCTTTACCAACTGAGCCGGCTAGGTTCCCCTCTTTTACTTATGTTTTTTTTTTAATTATTATTTTTAATTTTGCTTGTCTTACTATGTTAGCTAGCAGTGCCAGGAAAATGTCGAATAGAAATGGTGATATTTGAAATACTTGTTTTGTTCCCAATTTAAAATGATTATTTCTAATGCTTCCCAAGTAAGTATTAAATTTGCATTCAGATTTTTGATACTTTTTAACAAGTTATACAACTTCCTTTCTATTCTTCATTTGCTAAGAAATTTTATCTTGAAAGGGGGTTGAATTGTATCAAATGCTATTTTTACGTTGAGATAATGCTTTTTCTTCTTAAACCTGTTAATATGATAAATTGCACATTAAATATTTGTGTGCGTTGTAGGATTCAGTTTTATAATTTTACCTTTGTTTCCTCAAAAGATTGACTCTAGCAATGTATAAAAGCTGTATACTATTTGCGGTGTGAGGTTGTATTCTTAAATAATTTTTATAGTCTATCCTGTGCCTATGGTTGGTTTAATTTCCTCATTCCTAAACTCTCTTAATTTTTTAATCAAGTGGGTTTTTTTTTGTCTTTTCAAAGGACCGGATTTTGGTTTATTTATAATTCTGTTCAAAACCTGATGATTTCTAATCCTTTTGCTTCTAGTTCTTTCCAATGCCTGTAGCCAAATGTAAAGTTCTTTTCTGGACGATATTCTGAAACCTGGTTATTTCTTTGCTTCCTTGCCGTCGTGCCTCCCTTTCAATGTAAAGACAACTACCTTGAGGTCATAAGGCTTGGATAGGTAGCTTATATGCCCTTAATCTGATCTCTACCGCAGGGCAGGATCTTTTTATTTTTTTATTATTATTATTTTTATTTCTTTATTTGAGAGAGTGAGAGAGAGAAGGAGCTGGGGGAGGAGCAGAGGGAGAAGCAGACTCCCCGCTGAGCAGGGAGCCTGATGCGGGGCTCGATCACAGGACTCGGGGATCATGACCTGACCCAAAGGCAGATGCTTAACCTACTGAGCCACCCCAGCACCCCAGAATCTTTTTTTTTCCTAACTGGGGTAAAATTAGTATTTTAAAGTATACAATTCAGTGGCATTTTTACATTCACAATGTTGTATACCCAACACCTTACTAGTTCCAAAACATTTTCATCCCCCAAAAGGAAACCTCATACCCATTAATCAATTATTCCCCAGTCCTTAGGAACCACTAATTTGCTTTCTATTTCTATGGATTTACCTATTCTGGCCATCTCATATAAATGGAATCATACAATCTATGATCTTTTGTGTCTGGCTTCTTTCATTTAGCATGATGTTTTTAAGCTTCATCCATGCTGTAACATGCATCTGTGATTCATTCCTTTTTGTGACTGAATAATATTCCATTGTATGGGTTTACCTCTACTTGCTTATCCATTCATCATCAGTTGGTGGACATTTGGGTTATTTCTGCCTTTTGGCTATTGTGAGTAATGCTGTCCTGAGCATTCGTGTACAAACTTTTGTCTGAAAACTTCTTTTCAATTCCTCTGGGTGTATACATAGGAATGGAATTGCTAGGTCATATGGTAATTCTGTGTTTAACTTTTTGAGGTAACTTCCAAACTCTTTTCCACAGTGTCGAACCTAGTAATGTAAGAGGGCGCCCGCCAGCAGTGTAAGAGGGTTCCGATGCTCCCCATCCTCTCCAACACTTGCTCTTTTCCTTTATTTATTTTTTAAAGATTTTATTTATTTATTTGACAGAGACAGCCAGCGAGAGAGGGAACACAAGCAGGGGTAGTGGGAGAGGAAGAAGCAGAACACAGACAGGGGGAGTGGGAGAGGAAGAAGCAGGCTCCCAGCAGAGGAGCCTGATGTGGGGCTCGATCCCAGAATGCCGGGATCACGCCCTGAGCCGAAGGCAGACGCTTAATGACTGAGCCACCCAGGTGCCCCTCCTTTATTTATTTATTTTTTTTGTGATAGCCCTCCTACTGGGTATGAACTAGTATCTCATTTTCTTTTTTGATTAGCATCTCATTTTGATTTGCATTTCCTTAATGACTGATTTCCTTAATAATGTTGAGCATCTTTTCACATGCTTACTGGCCATTTATAGATCTTCTTTGAAGAAAATCTATTCAAGTCCTTTGCCCATTTTTTAATAGGTTGGGGGGGGTTGTTATCGAGGAAGGGCAGAATCTTAATGGGCAATTGTCATTAAACACCTTTTCAATCTTATTTCCTACCGTTCGGACCAAAAAAACCACATCAGCTTATCTAATGTTTCAGTGTTCCACATTTTGACACCCTCTCTATTCCTTTTTCATTTCTTCTTGCAAATCACTATTTGGTACCTTGATAAATGCAGCCAGTAATGAGAACTCACACCACTACCATTCTGTTTTCCAATATTTTCTGCCAAAGTGAGACTCAATAGGCAATTTGTTTACCTTCCAAGTTGTCACAGGAGATAGTAAAACTATCAAATATTTTATTCTGAAGAGCATAGGTCTTTATCTTTCCAGCCCCTAGCAGCAGTTTCTTCACAGGTTTACCTACTCTGATAGTTAAACCAATGCCACATATTTTAGATTCTTATAATAACATCTCATCCTACCACCAATTGCATTAGAGAAACACTAGCTGTACCGACATACCTCAGTTTTCAGTGCTTTAACTAAATAGAGGTTTATTTCTTGGTTGTATAACAGTCTAAGACAGGTTTTCAGTGGGCACACTTTCACATGGTAATCCAGGAACTCAAGCTTTTTCCATTTTGTGACTCTGTCGTTGCCTTGGACTTCAGAGTCTTTCAATTTCAGGTGGCAGATCAGGTTAAACAGGGAGTAGAGGAAGCACATTTGCTTATATCCACTTCAGTCCCAAAGTGATACCCATCACCTCTACTCACAACCTATTGGTAAGAATTAGTCTTAGAGCTTTGCATAAATGCAAGAGGCAGAGAGGGACACAGCATAGGGTGGGCTGAGGAACCTGAGAAATGTGGCCTGAGATTGGAGAGTCTCTTGCCAGCAACAATTCTACATTGTGGAAGGGGAACGCAAGTCTTCAGTGGATAGTTGGCTGTCTTTGTCCCATCTGCACTAAAGAAAATTCTAAAGGAAGTTTTTTGGTAGTTGGAAAATTACCTCAGAGGAAAAGTCTGAGTTTCAGCAAAAAATTAAAAAGCAGAGAAAGTCGTAAAGGTATAGGTAACATTAAATGAATATTTACTGCAGTACAAGTGGGGAGAATTGGTTGGATTCTGGATATACTTTGAAGGTGGAGCAAATCAGAGTTGCTGACAGACTGAATGTGTAGTAAGAAAGAGTTAAGGAAGACTCCAAAGTTTTGAGTTAACAGGAAGGATGAAAATTCAGTATAGTTCCATCGCTCTCCTCATGTGAGCCCAGAGCTTAGCCTGCTATGCCTATGAGCAGTGGAACCCCAAGCCCTGGATGACAGAAGCCAACATCTTCACCCTCCCTAATACAGAGGAACTGCACCATAAGTGCAATTTTTCACTGCTTTTCTAGGTTCCTGCACCAGGCCTTACTCTTACTTTCTTCCAAACTCAGCTATGAATTTAAGTTTGCCTGTTATATTTCATCTAGCACTTCTGAGTAGTAATAGTGGCAGGAGGATTATGGGGTTACCTAATCCACCATATTGCTAGATCTATTAATTTTTTATTAAACTGTGTTTTTTTAAAAACATATTTTATTTATTCACTTGAGAGAGAGAAAAACACAGCATAAGAAGGGAGAGAGGCAGAGGGAGAAGCAGACTCCCCGCCCAGCAGGGAGCCCAACACAAGACTCGATCCTAGGACCTGGAGGTGATGACACGAGCCAAAGGCAGACACTCAACCATCTGAGCCACCCAGGTGCCCCAGATTATATGTCTTTCTTATGGGGGAAGTGGCAACATCTAAATACCATGAAAATATGGCAAAAAACATTTTTTAAGAGATTTTATTTCACTTTATTGCCTTACTTTCTAAACAAATCTCACTTTAATGCACACACAATTACACGAAGAAAAAATGACTTCCTCTTTGAAGCCAGTTGAATAGAGCAGCACAATAAAACATATTTGACTGAAGTATTTGTTTTTCTCACAATATTTTCACACAGCACATAATCATTCTCACTAAAACCTCTTTTTTGCCTAGCAAAAATTAGTTCTCTCTCTCTTTTCCCTTGGTCTTTATGTAAAAGACTCTACTGAATGTCCTTAGGAAGCAGAATTGGCTTTTTAATAAAAACTAGGCCAATAAGCTTTCTCTCAGTCAGCCTACAGGTAAATGTGGGTCATGGACTATAATTTGGCAGATTAAACAGGTACATTTATCTTGGTATACTCTCAAAACTCCAATAAAATGATAGGTAAAGCAATAATTAGGGATTTTAATGTATAAAACACTAGGATAAAAAACAAGAGAGGGGCACCTGAGTAGCTCAGTCAATTAAGCTTCTCTTGATTTCGGCTGGGGTCATGGTCCCAGGGTGGTGGGATTGAGCCCTGCAACAGACTCCACACTCTACAGGGAGTCTACTTGGGATTCTTTCCCTCTCTCTCTCCACTCTCTAAGATAAAATAAATAAGTCTTAAAAAAAAAAAAAAAACCAAGAGAAAAGACAACAGGTAAGAAATGTCAATAATTTTGGAAACTAGAAAATGGATTGCGAGTGCTTGTTAGCCTCAATAGAGTAGAAAACTCAAAACGTACGTTTGTAGCAGAAGACATTAAGATGCTAATTGATCCGGGCCACGGAACCTTGGAAAGGATCAGAAATTGGAGATACATGGTACTTGTAAAAGTAGACATGCAGTAAAAGTCTAGGAAGAAGAGACTGGGTATAAGTCTCTAAAAGGAACATGTTACCTGTAGAGTTCTTTCCCTACTCTTTACAGCCACATTGCTTCCTCTCCTTATCCCTAACAAAGGATAATAAATGTTATTATCTAAAGACAATACATCAGAGAGGCTCTGAACAAGGACACCGTGTGCAGTTGAGGCCAGAGTGACCAGCATATTAAAATCAGATGGATTAAGTCAACAATCTTATCCTGAATATCTATATTTTGAATATGGTGGCCATTCCCTAACCTCTGTCTGTCTATTGAAAAATAACAGAAGGTAATTCATCCCTGAAACAAGAATAAAAGCTATATAAAAGCTTATTCATAGAACAAAAGAGATTTTAGTAAAAATTTAAAACTCTGGAATTATTTTAATATAAAGTTGAGATATTCTCTCAGAAAGGAGAGTAAAAAGAGAGAGAGCAAAGATAAGGAAGACAGTGAATCGTCTAAGAGGTCCAACATATGAATAACAGGAGTTTCAGAAAAAGAACATGAAGGACTCAGAGGAGAGAAAATCAGAGTAATACAGGAAACATTCCTAGAAGTAACATGAGTTTCCAGATTGAATGAACAAAACGAGGACCATAGCAGGGCATTTAATCCAGAAATTAAAGAACATCAAAAAGAAAGAGATTTTGAATGTTTTCAGAGAGAGAGAGAGAAAACAAAGGCTTGGCAATTAGAATAGCACCACAGTTCTCAATAGCAATATACAGGTGCTAAAGAAAAATAGAAGAATGTTCTTTGTTATGCACTGTTGGCAATATATCAGTGAGTGGAACATACCAAAACCCCTGCCTTCATGGAGCTTACATTCTCAACAAATAATAAGTAAAATTTACATAATGTGGGGCACCTGGGTGACTCAGTCGGTTAAGCATCCAACTCTTGATTTCAGTTCAGGTCACGATCTTAGGGTTGTGGGATTGAGTCCCATGTCAGGCTCCATGCTGAGAGCAGAGCCTGCTTAAGATTCTCTCTCTCCCTCTCTTAAAAAAATTTTTTTACATAATGCTAGATAAGAGATAAGAAAATTATTTAGAGAAAAATAATGTATTGAAGGGGAATATTATTTTTCTGGGATGGAGATGGGGGTAGTAATTTTTTAAATTAATTTTTTGAGAGAGAGTAAGTGGGCAGGGAGGGTCAGAGGGAGAAGGAGCAGGAGAATCTCAAGGAGATTCCATGCTGAGCACAGAGCCCAATGTGGGGATCCATCTCATGACCTTGAGATCGTGACCTGAGCTAGAATCAAGAGTCGGCTACTTAACCAACTGAGCTACCCGGGTCCCCCATGGGGGGTAGCAAGTTTAAATAGGGTTTTAAGGGACTTAAGTAAAATCATAAAATGAAGATGAGGAAACTGCAGTTCAAAGAGTTAGTAACTTGGTCAAGTCATGGAGTTAATAAAGCTAAAGAAGTACAGCTGAACACAATAAGGAAGGCACCCAGAATCTTGGTGCATCATATTCTAAAAGCTGTTCAGACTTATTGAGACTCTGGGGTTGATCAAAATCAAGCGAAATCTGTTCAGACAGCTCTGAGAAGTACTGACGTGTGCCCATTAATCCAGATACAGAAAGAAAACATTACATGTGTGTTTATTTTTATTTCAGGCCAAAGAATCCCAAAAAACAAGAAAGATTCTTAGGAGGATCTGGTGGAAACACTTCCGAAAGATCGTAGTCATCACTGTGGTAATTCTCCTTTCGATCATCATCATTCTTTTAAGTACAAATGTAATACCAACCTGATCCTTTCTCTCCCCATGCCCAGCAGTTATCAATAAATGGTTGTGTGTACAGAATCCCACAACCAACAATTATGAAAGCATTCTCTGGTAATGGAAGACTGGAGGAAGAGGGGGTTGGATGTTGTTCCCCGTCCCTTCAGTATGTCCTTGTACCTCTGCCATTTCTGTAATCCCATTTGTTTTTTCCCACTGCTCCAGCTACTTCCCCAGCCCCTCTTCCCTTTGTTAAGTTTAGGAGTTCAAACTGTGGAATCAGACCGCTGAAGTTTAACTCGCCTCAGCCACATACCATCTAGGTGACTTTGGACAAGTTATTTAACCTGTGCCCCTGTCTCCTCATCTGTAAAATGGAGCTAATAAGAATACCACATAGTAAGTGCTATCTAAGTGTTAACTATTACTTAATAGGAAAAAATGATTGCATTTGTGGCATTGATTAAATCTCTATTATCTTACCCCTTAGAAGATAAATCACTGTGAACTTATAATTCCCTTAGAAATAGGAGTCTTGGGGCGCCTGGGTGGCACAGCGGTTAAGCGTCTGCCTTCGGCTCAGGGCGTGATCCCGGCGTTATGGGATTGAGCCCCACATCAGGCTCCTCCGCTATGAGCCTGCTTCTTCCTCTCCCACTCCCCTGCTGTGTTCCCTCTCTCGCTGGCTGTCTCTATCTCTGTCGAATACATAAATAAAATCTTTAAAAAAAAAAAAAAGAAATAGGAGTCTTAACATGAGTACACAGTCCAGAAATAGACATTCACCTCTTCTACATATTCTTTCATTTGAAATGACAACTCAAACCATTGCTTAATACTACACATTTCCTTGTGTAAAAAATTTTAAATTAGGAAGCTGTATTATTTCCCTAATAAATCACAGGTCCTATTTTACCACCTTAACGGCCTTTTTTTTTTTCCACATGATATCCTTCATCCAATAACCTCAAATCGCTAAGATTTCTAATAACCAAAGCATCCAACTCCACTTTACAGTTGTTAACAAGGCTTCATGAGTTGTATTTCCTAAGTGGGAACTTGGAAGTCTAAAGTTGGTTTTAATAATCATTTAGTGAGGTGCCTGGGTGGCTCAGTTGGTTAAGCATCTGCATTCAGCTCAGGTCATGATCTTGGGGTCCTGGGATCAAGCCCCATATCAGGCTGTGCTTCTCCTTTTCCCCCTGCCCCCCCACCCCCTCTCATGCCCTCTCTTCTCTCAAAATCTTTTAAAAAAATAAAAATTAAAAAAATAGAAATCATTTAGTGATCCACGGGGAAGAATAAAAGAACAGGGCTTCCTGTCTGCTAGATAATTCATTTTAATTCCGATAATGATCAAGTATCAGCATTTTATTTTTTTTTATTTTTTAAAGATTTTATTTATTTATTTGACAGAGATAGAGACAGCCAGCGAGGGAGGGAACACAAGCAGGGGGAGTGGAAGAGGAAGAAGCAGGCTCATAGCGGAGGAGCCTGATGTGGGGCTCGATCCCAAGACTCTGGGATCACGCCCTGAGCCAAAGGCAGACGCTCAAGGACTGAGCCACCCAGGCGCCCCTGAAGCCCATATCTTTAACTCAAAGTATATTATCTGATGCCTTAAGTTAATTGTGGGCCAGATAAGACACCAGACACATGAGTATTTTGCTTTTTGTCGGTTGGTTGTTTCGGGGAGGGTGGGGAGAGACGGGAATTTGAAGAGGAATATTGTGAGAGGAAGAATTGCCATGTGTTTTGCTGCTGTTATTTTTGAGGCCTATGTGTCCCCTAACATTTCTATAATTTATAATTATGTATAAAACCATGTATTTGTGGGGCGCCTGGGTGCCTCACTCAGTTAAATGTCTGCTTTTGGCTCAGGTCATGATCTCAGGGTCCCGGGATCAAGCTCCAAGTTTAGGGAGCCTGTTTCTCCCTCTCCATCTGCTCCCCCCACCCCACCCCGGGGTCATGCATGCTCTCTCATACCTACATAAAATCTTTAAAATATATATATGTTTCCTGACTGCTAGCATATTTATTGCTAGAAGACATGGACTTAAAGATCACCTAATCTACCCCCTCCCCAACTTTACATATTAGGATGCCAACACCCAGGAGCCTAAAACTGAAGGACATGTGACAAGCTCCTCTCCACTCGCAGTACCACAGGCTATCACCCTGGTTCCAGGCAGTAAGTTCCACGTAACGCCTGTTTTCCTATGCGGTCTTAGCGTTTGAGAGTTAGGAAGAAGAAAAGCACTTGCTTAATAAGGAGTGTTTACCTGCTATTTGTGCTACATTTGTCAGAAAATAACCGAGTAGATGGGGCGCCTGGGTGGCACAGCGGTTAAGTGTCTGCCTTCAGCTCAGGGCGTGATACCGACATTACGGGATCGAGCCCCACATCAGGCTCCTCCGCTATGAGCCTGCTTCTTCCTCTCCCACTCCCCCTGCTTGTGTTCCCTCTCTCGCTGGCTGTCTCTATCTCTGTCGAATAAATAAATAAAATCTTAAAAGAAAAGAAAAGAAAAGAACCGAGTAGAAACAAATATTAAGGCAATCTTAGACTTTTCATTTATTTCTGCATTCAAATATCGTTCGGCTCCTACTCTGCACCAAAACAGTTCTAAAACATTAGGATTTATTGTTAAGTCACCATATTGATAAGGACAACTGATGTTTGAGAAATTAGTGACTATATATAGAAGTATAAGAAACGGACGTAATCCCAAAGAAAGCTTACATTCCAGTTGAGGTGGCAAGACCAATAAAAATCATAAACACATTAAAACAACAATGTCTACTCAAGTGGTACATTGCGTGGCAGAGAATAAATTCAAGAAAGATAATGATCAACACCAGCTCCAGTCACTGAGGAAGATTTCGTGGGTTGTAAGTGGGATAGTAATTGAATCTTACTAGAAACTGAATTTATCTCAATAGGTAAAGGCAGTCAACAGTAACAGCTACGGATTGAGCACTTACTATGCACCAGTGGCCGTTTAAGTACTTTAAAAATTCTTATTTAATCCTCACAACAACCCTGAGGTAGGGACGATTATTTCCATTTTACAGATAAGAAAACTGAAGGACAAGCAGTGTCATTTGTCTGATTGCACTGGGCTAGTAGGAGGAAACAGGATCAACAAATGAACACACCACTTGCTGTGGGGGTGCAGGCAGACTAGGCCGTGGAGTCCAACATGCACTCATTCATCAAATGGCCTGCAACAGAGCTCAGCCTGTGCTTCTCTGCATTTCCCACTCTACGGTGCTTGTATTTACTCCCCTGACATTGCCTTCTCCAGCAAATAACCTCTTCTGAATTCCAAACCATTTTCCAACTCTCTACTGGTTACACCAACTTGGATATCACGCAAACACCTTACATTTTAAATCTCAAAACTCAACTACGTATTCTTCCCCCTTTCCCACAAAAACGCTTATGTGACTTTATTTCTTACCTCTATAATATCACGCTATTCTGTAATCCAGACTGTTTTAGCCTACTTTCTGCTCCTTTCAAAATACTTACCTAACTCAAGGGACTTCTACACCAAATCTCCCAAAGGTTCATAATCAGGGAAGCCCAGAAGAGTTACAGAAGTAAAAGTGGGGAGTCCTAGCAGAAGCCCGGGCAAACTTTAAAAAGGGCACTCATCCCATCATGGTGGACAGCTGTGTCTATCCCAAGCCCGGCCATATTCTACTCATCACGTTCAGATGGCCCAGCACATACAGGCGTTAACACTTGATACCTTTTCTTATGCGTGACTTCCGTAGCTCTTAAACAGTCATAGCAATAAATATGAAGTTTTGGTTTTCAACTCTAAATCACCAGATTTCCCTAAGTAATACAAATGCCTGGGCTCCACCCCCCCCCCGGAAGAATCTACTTAAGGCAGGGATATGGCCTCGAAGTGTGTGCTTAATCTCACAATAAAGTTGACAACCACTAACCCAGAAGCACTTCCACATGCCTATCATCTAATACCCACACCTGAGGAAAACAGGAGGCTGGCTGAAAAGACTGATGCTTGGAGAAGTTAAATTTTATTTGCCCAGACATCACAGGGCAAATGACAGAGCTGAACCTCAGAAACATCCATTTGAAATAATCTATTCCACTGAATGTATTAAACTAGAAATCGTTCTAAGTCTGCGAGATAGAATGTCTCACACATTTTAATAAATCTGAAAAGGAGTATTTTAACTTGTTTTAACATTTCATATTATCTCATTATAAAATCACGGCAGAGATTAAAAGAACAAAACCCATTATTTGGCCTGATTTTTAGGGAAAAAAGGCAAATCACAAGCTGGATATAGACAGGTCATTTGTGGCAGAGCAGACCTGCTCAGCACCACACCGTGACCTGTCATAATGGCAACCTCTCTTTTGGCAGGCCAGCAAGAGGATTTGACCCGTATTCCTCAAAAAGTTCTCAAGGGACACATAGGAAATGGAATAGTGAAACAACGTTATGTTAGGCTTCCTCTGTACTTACACTGAGTATGAGTACCCTGGCTAACATTAGTGCTACTTTACACGTCTAATACAATTTGCCACCCTCTGCAAACTTGACAAGTTTGCATAAATAGATGCCTACCAGCACTTTCAGTGGCCTCACCACATTTGACAGCAAACCCAGCAGAGGCCAGAGACTGAACATCTCCATATAAAATCTTCCTATTCTTCCTCATGAACATCCGGAGAAATCTTGAAATTACCCCTTTTCCTTCCATTAAATTCAGTGACTCTTCAACTTAAAACACTATTTGACCATTATGCCTAATCTAACTTTCAAAAGAATCCCATCATCTAACATCGTTATGACATTTTAAACATGACAGTTGTCTTACCTTTTCAACTAAGAAAATAAGGCCTGTTATTTCAAGGTATTCACCCAAGAGGGGAAAGCTTAAATTAAAAAAAAAAAAAAAAGAAAAACAAAAAGACAGTGCAAAAAATGCATGAGTGCTGTAAGAGTTTAATTGTAAGACAAAAGCACTACATTATAATTTGAACATAAGTAATCTTCCAGAAAAGAAAATTTAGTGCAAATTAAAACCCCACTAAAGCCCACTATAAACTTAGTATGAAGACTAAAAATAGGCTTCTAGAAATGTTAACACTTGGTTCTAACAGAATTTGCTGGGGAAGGTCCTGAAAATGGTAAGTGGTACAGAGAACATCATGTTAGTTTAAAATCAAGTCAACCAGGTACTAAAAAGACATGCCGATAGGTCTTAATATATAAAACTAATTGACTAGTAGTAGCATGCTTTATCAATGACTGTAGAAGCAGTGTACAACAAATTTCTGAGCATTTTAAGGTTTTATTGCCTTAGTCAACTTCTTAACTACACTGTAATAAAGAGCCATCTTCCAATTTTTTTTAAAGGGTTCCACTTCATCAGTGAGATTGCAAAGTGTCTTCTAAAAATGTGATTAATTCCTGTGTAATCCAAGGCCATCCATACAACCAAAAAAAGGGCAATCATAGAATTCCTTTTCTTGAGTACTTATTCAAAGCATAGCTTCCATAACATGTTAAATGTCGCTTTTAGGTACTGACATTAACAGACCTCTTAAGTTTCTTCCAATATTTTATTTTTGAGAGAAATAAAAGATCCAGAAAAGTAACCTTGCATTCAAATTCTAAAATGCAAACAGAATATAGCCTATCCAATTACAAAATAAAATGTATACCAATTAACCTTGAAGTAAACGATCTTCCTATTAAGTGCCTAAGTTTCTCAAAATAGAATTTTAAAAATCCAATAACCTTATCATTGTTTAATGAATTAATGCGTATCTAACTGTACTTTCTCTCAAGACTTTAAAGATCTCCTCTCGTGTGACCACTAAAGTAACGGATTTGAACTGCTATTAACAAAGAACACCTTCCTCTTACTTAGGATCTAATTCCTATGAAGCCTCACCTTTTAAAAGAAGTACAGTAATTTTGTAAGGTCCTTTCTTCATGCCCTTAGAGCACTTCTTCCCCCCAAATTTACAAGGCTTACTGGGGAAAATTGACATAGCAGCTACCCATTGCTTGGTCTTCCTAAATTGCATAGTCCCTTGGATAGGAGTTATTACCTAAGGCTACTGTACCACAGCCATTCAAAATGGGAGGCTGCTGGAATTACTGGAGAACCTAAAAGACACTAAGGAAGTAGGGCAGTATGTAACCAAACCACAAGACAACTTCAGAGTTGATTACCAATTCATAAAGGAATAGATGAGTGACATCAGCGACAGACCAAAGAGGGGCAATATGCAATGAGAGCATAATGCCTGTAGAGAATTTAAAACTCATAAAACCAACTTGCCATGTTCCCAGGCTACTGTTACTCCTGTATCCCTTACCCCATTTGGTACACTACTGCTGTCATCTTGTACACTCGTTAGGATACAAAGTCTTTCCGGTTTAGACTTGAGGGATGTTAAGTCTTAGGAACATGCACCTTTGTCTTTACACGAGATAAAAGTAAAAACAAAAAATCCTTATGAAACAGCATATTTAACCATCTTAAAGGGACAATATGTAAAACTTTAGTGTAGCTAAGATCACTTGGGGGGGGGGGTGAAATACAAGTTCCCAGGCAATAACCCCAAACAATTCTGATTCTGATATAAATGGGCTGCAGGCCTCTTTGAAATGAGGATTATAATCAACCCTTCCCCAATTTACCATATTACGGGCAACTAACAGCAATTAACAAGCCAGGCTGACTCAATTTGCCCAAGTGGATATTCAATCTTGCCAGAATCACTTCAGCTGTGGAATTTCAGGCTGGATTCTCAAACATGGTAGCAGTGAAGAAGGGATAAAGAATGCACTCTCAGCCTGTCAAAAGTCGATAGTAAACATCAGTTTTTATGAATAGTTTGGAGTCATGCTTAAATGTTAGAATGCGGATACACTATTAAGTAAAATGCTCCCAAAGAAATTTACTGAGATCTGTTAGTATATTTATGGACCTAGATTTTGACAAATCTGACCCCAAACCAAATAAAATTATGCATTTCAGAACCAAAACAAATGCTGTGGTAGATACCGGGTTCAGTTCTGGTTTTCAAAATTCCCAATACCTCAAGACACTAAAGTACTTTTTTAAGGTACAAGATAACAATTTCAAAGAACTTTTCCAAGCAATAAAAAAACAAAGCACATATAGAATGCAAAGGTCTAGTAACCTGGATCCTAGTATTAATGAAACCACCTTTCAAAATGATTTCCACATGAATGACGCCTGGACACACGCCCCACATCACGTATTCTAACTTGTGCACAACGTTGGAGCTAACGCAGCGTGGAAATAATGTAGTAAACAAAACTTGCAACCTTATCAAACTCATTGAAGGTTAAGAAAGGAATAAAAGACAAACCCAAAACCCCAAGAGAGATTATGACTCACCTGGTAGCACACATCTAGTACAGCAAGAAGTATTAAACTTGAACTACAGCAGACCAAGGAAGCTCACACATTACTTGAAAAGCAGGAGCTCTTGTAAGTCTACAAAGCTGGAGAATTTAAATCAAAGCTACCTAACACTGTTAATAAACAGAAATCGGTTCTATAATCAACTAGCAAACTTGTGAAATTTACTTTGTTGGCCAAATTCTGGAAGGTACTGTTCTGGAATACTATCTGTATTTTAATTTACCTGCCCCTTTATGTTCCCCCATACCTGTATCACCAACCACCCCCACGCAAATAAAAACGGCTGTAAAAAATTGACCGTATCACTTCTAGTCCCTTCTGAAACCCTACTAAAACCCAGTACTTTGAAAAGCGGGGGGGAGGGGGGCGCGAATATTTAAAAACCATGAGTGACAACAGAATCTTGGAAACTGCAAAGCTTATGAACAAGTGGTAATGGACTCAACAGACAAGAAAACCGAATATGCTATCAGCAATGAAGGTATCGTGCCACAGAACCCCCGAAAGGCCCAGCAACTGACAGCTCAGTACCTTTCAAAATAGAGGTAAAAGGACTAAGAGGATTGGTTCAAAGTCTGTTTGACAAGCAGTTAAACCCGAAGTTCCTCTCTACTGACAAAAAGAACCCTACATTCCTGGCAGAAAACTGAAGATTACCTGTAGTGGGTAAGAAAAAGTGGTGTCTTTGTACTCAACAGGCATAGAGTGAACAAAGTACTTTCACTGGAATCCCAAAACAGTGGCAGCCAGGTTTTTTACCCCTCAGGTAGGAGAGTGGACGAACACTTCCAGTGAATCTGAGCAGCTTAGGAAAGGGGAGGGGGGAAGAGATTACCAAGGGGTTCCTAATAAAATAACACAGTCCGATCACTCAACAGTGAACCCCAAAGTTAACAAGCCCTAGCCCAATTCCCAACATCCAATTAGCTTTTAAACTGTCCACTCCTAAATATGAGCCAAAGATTACCAAACATTTGAGAGAAATTTGTAATATGAAAGGCAGAAGCCCAAGCAACAGGAAAGTAAAGCATCTTGGAAACAAATCTGAAGTTATTACTAATAACCTCAGAGATGAGGAAAAGATAATGTATCCATGTAAGAACATGTTGCTGTTTATAACACAGGTTGAAAGGGGGAGGGAGTCTTAGAAATTAGATCACTAAAACCTTAAACAACAACAAAAAAAAGCTGTTAAGATTTAAGTTGTAAAAATCACCCCAAACACACTTCAATGGAAAACAGATGTCTAGGGCTTACACTCAAAATTCCAGAGAACAGAGAAGATTGGAGTGGTGGTAAATGGGATGAGCAAAGAACCTTTTCAGTGGTATTCCCCAGAATTGAAGAGCAAGTTTACACAATGACAAGACCCACGTAGTGCCCAACACAATGGATGAAATAATCCCTTCATAAAATCTGAGAACACTGGTGGACAGAGATAAAACCTTGAGCCATTTTAGAGTAAACATACTTCATAGGAACAATCAAGGACCAACGTTCCATCCAATTTCTTCACTAACCTAGTATCATCTAGCAAAACTAGTGATTCACTCAGAAGGTAGAATAGACCTTTTTAGACAGAAAGGTCTCAGAAGCATAAGATGGGCTGCACAAAAAGCAGCTCTGAAATTCAGGAAATGGAGGACCTAAACGGACAGGCAAATAGAAGCCTAGAATGATGACAAAGTCCCAACTCAACAGTTATTCAACAATTTCTAAAGGGCAGTGTGTTCAGATTGAAATATAGAAGAAAAACATGAAGGGGATAAACTGATCTGCGTAAAGGGAGAAATTTTCAATTCTCTAAGTTTGGAACTAAATCTGCCTGTTACAAAAAACATACTCATCTAGGTCAAGACATAATGCCTGAAACGGATCAAAGAGCACTTCAATGTGACTGAGAATACATGGAAACAAACAGTACAAAAAATAAGCTGCTTTTCCTTAACTGCTACTTTTACAAAAAGTCAGAAATGGGAATCATTCCCCAAACAAAATATCACTGGGGGCACAGAATTAAAACTGGGCACACTTTAGTCTGTTTTCTAATTAAATCTACCGAATCATTTGCCAGAGTGACATTTTAACTCTGTAACAAAAAATCAAAATCAGATAGCCAATGTAGGCAAACCTCACTTCTTAAAACCTAGTTTTAACTCCTTTTTTAAAAAGGTTTTGATGTGTACTATTTACATAAAATAAGCATAGTGCTGCTTAACAATCCCAACACAAATTCTCTTAGGTCAGGGGCCTCTGAACCTCTTCTGTAAAGGGCCAGAGAAAATGTTTTAGGCTTTCACAGTTCTTTTCAATGCTACTGCAGTGCAAAGAGCAGCCATACACAATAGGGA
>NW_024426996.1:17942780-17960280 GCF_017311325.1 Ursus maritimus | reverse complement strand
TGCTACTTCATTCAAGGGTCACAAACTCAAATGCCGACCAAGAACAGAAGGCAACAGTCAATTTTAAGAAAAACAGGAGAAAGATGACTGCATTTGGGGAAAAAAATTGGGGGTGATGAGGACCACTGAAAACTGGAGAACATATAACTAACCAAAGGTGGAGGCTGCTATTCGCATCTTAGAGGGCTACTGCCATGCAAGAAGGCAGTTCCAATGTCGCTTGCTCTTGCAAATATTTAAGGAAAAGCTAGATATCCAAATTATGTATGGGAAATATCTCAACCTAAATACAAACAACGAAACATGCTGTTTAAATCAAGCAAAAGATGTCTACAGGCTGTATCTGGCATGCAAAGCCACAAATTTCTCATCTTAGCTTTAAATCATTAACTCACAAAAGGAACTTTGGTTTCACTAAGTCTAGAATTAGACTCATAAAATTTGCACATATACATGGTTTTTTTTTAATTGAGAAAGCACTATATCCTATTCTTAAAGCATTCCTTTCCTATTCTCAACTGAATCATTTCCTGCTAATATCTCAGGTAATCCAATCTGGGTTTCTTCCTCATGTTTCTTTCTTTTTTTTTTTTTTTTAAGATTTTATTTATTTATTTGACAGAGAGACAGCCAGTGAGAGAGGGAACACAAGCAGGGGGAGTAGGAGAGGAAGAAGCAGGCCCCCAGCAGAGGAGCCCCATGTGGGGCTCGATCCCATAACGCCGGGATCACGCCCTGAGCCGAAGGCAGACGCTTAACGACTGAGCCACCCAGGCGCCCCCCCCCTTCCTCATGTTTCTATTTTTATTTCTTCTACACATTTGGTAAATTCCTCAAGGTAAGAATGTCTATCTCATCTTTGTGTACCCTGTACATTCAATAAATGAGAAAAATCCAATCATCAAACCTTCAAAGATCTGGCAACGATTTACAATATCCTTCTTTCAAAACAAATCACATAATTAGTCCAAACTTCTTACCAACTTTGAAAATATAATGTGACAATTATATTCACACTGATTTTGACAAAAACTGGGTCAAAACATTATCACATACCTCACCAAAACCACCAAAGTACTCCCTTATTTTCTCTTCAGGTGTATCTGGAGAAAGGCCACCAACAAAAATTTTTTTAACAGGTTCTTTTGTTTTCATGGCTTTGGCCCTTTTAGGATCAATCACCTTCCCATTCAATTTATGTTCTTTCTGATCCATGACCTAAGGAAATTGAAGGTTTTCATTTAAGTATGTATCTTAATTGAAGTTCAGATTATTAACTTACTTAATAATTATAAATATAGCTAATGCCAGGTATATGCTGACTTGCTCATAACTAAACCGTCAAATTATGGTGATATGACATCAGCTAACATAGAACAGTGTTCAAACCTAAGTGTCAGTAAGAATGGGGAGGGGAGACACAAATCTAATTAATTACTAGAAAACCATCTCGCTTTTAACTGTCAACAACATAAACATGACTGCTACTTTCCCTTAGTCCAAGAAATTTCAAAATCTATACTTCTGTTAACTTGTCACAAATCATCCTTTTAATCAGATGTCTTTAAGTCTCAGCATTTTTAAAGTTATTTTTTTCATGTACAGCCTGGCATATAGAAGGTATTCAGTAAACAATTAAAGGACTCTTCATAAAATATACTGGTTAAGAACTACAGCTCTTCCCTCATATACTGCAAAAGGGGAAATCACAAACGGGGAAATTAGTGTATCAAACTATCCACATCTTACATTATTAACCGATCAGAACACATAACACAATACCTTATCTACACTCTCCGACTCTTTAAATAGCACAAAGCCAAAACCCCTTGATCGCCCTGTGATAGGATCTAACTTCAGAGTGCAGTCTACAACTTCACCAAATTTGGAGAAGTAGTCCTTCAGATCTTTCTTTGTAGTGTCCCAGCTAAGGCCTCCTATAAACATTTTCCTGTAAAGACAAAAAGTAATATTAAAATGCTAAAAACAAATAAATAAACTTTGCCTTAAGTATCGTAACAATACCTTTCCCAAACTGCACCAATTTACTGGGCAGCTTAATAATGTCACTCTTCCTATATTACCATGTATCAAAACACCCCATTCCAGTTTTGTCAAGTTTTGCTTATTACTGCTGCATCTGCATAACTATAATAGTGAGGAAGCAGCAAATTCTTTTTTACTTGTCAGAAAGATAAATGTAACCCTAATGTAAAAATACTACACGTTTAAGTCTTAAATTACAAGTCAAATATTGGTTAACCGCAAAACACAGAATTTTAGCTTCAAATTTCTCTTCCAGATCTTCATTAAACTTGCAAAAGGGCTATGCAATCCCCACTGATCACAGCAACCAGCATGTCTATGCTGAAGCTTTGTATTTAACCGTTCTCCCATTAACGAAACTCTTAGCACATAAAATGGAAAATTCTAAGTCTCACAATTAAGTTGTAAGCTAAGTTTTTTGATGTGCTAAGAGTCCTCGATAAAGACAAAAATATAAATTTAGTGAACAAAAATTACCCATTGAAGCACAATCCACTAATTAACATATGATTTATTTACAGTAGAACCTCAGTTAACCAGCAATAAAATATTTAAACCTTGAAGATGCTAAAAAATGACCGGTGGTAAGTGGAAACCACCAGAACACTTTAAGACCAAATATAAATACTCAAAAAAACAAAAACAAAACCCCTCAGGTCAAGTATTATTTTTATTGCAGCAAAATGCTACAAAGCTCAGACTTGGCAGCTCATTGCTTTTACATCTGCCCCCTCTGCCATCCCTTAGCCCACCCCAAAGAGCTTACACACAAACTCCTACCCTTTAAAGAGACAGGACTGGAGATTTTTATTTTAAGGGTAAACTGTCAGAATTTGTTATGTGAAAGCTAACAATTTTACGGGAATAAATTCACACTTGCTCAATGATTTCTCATCTTTGTAACTGTGGTAGGGATGGGGATGTGGTACTAACTTTCAGCTCCAGATAGAAATTAAAGCAGGTAACATCTCCATCTTGTGGGCTTTTAGGATATTGCCACTAAATCCAATTCTTGCAACAAGAGGCCAATCGTGTCCCTAGAATGAGATCTCGTTCTGCTTCTCCCCTAAAGATGCCAGATTAACTGAGGTGTTACTGATCTTACTATCTTACCATAGACTTGTTTTTGGTTCTGATGACAAAATGAACTCATAAGGCAAAAGAAGTCTTACTTTCAGTATATACTGTGCTTCCCATTTCAGGTTAAGTTTTCGATTAGTACATGTATCATAACGTAAAGCTGGGTCATTTATATGCTTAACTTTAGGACTTCCTCTAATAAAATCTCCATTCTTGAAGTAACCCTAATTAACCCCTTTCTGTATTTTATATTCAAATGAACATAACAAAAACACCCATGATATTGTATAGGTAGTTTTTAATGTTTATTGCCAATTTCACGGAAAAAAGTTATTCTCAATTACATTTTCTTTCATTCAAATAATGCACTTTCTAAAATCCAATCCTTGTCACTTAAACGTATGCCTTAAAAACACTTTACTTTTATAACCTAAAGATCCAGAGCACTTCCTTCATAAATGAAAGTTCATTAGCAACATTTACCCTTTCAAGGTAAGGACACTGCTGTATTTTTAAAGATGAGAAAGAACAAACTATAAAGCAATGACCTCTTGCTCAGGTATCTGTGGCAATTCTAGAACAGAAACAATTTCAAGTAAGTTGAAATTTAACTACTGAATTACCACCTTCTGTTATTACAAAAATTTTCCATCAATAATTTAACAGTATGAAATTATTTCAGCCTGAAGAGAATACAATAACAAAAGCCTTGTTTTAAAAAGCTAAAGTCGAAGGGCAAGAATATTTTGCCTGATCAGTTCCTCATATATCAAGACAGAATTAGTTTTGATTTTATTTAACCAAGGCAAAGTTTATACTGGGTTAGTGTCCTTGATTTGAAATTATTTAAAAAACAAAATAATTACAAAGAAATAAATTATAACCCCATGAATGAGGCATGTCCTATTATTATTCACAAGCCCCAAATGTTTTCACAGCATAGAAAGTCCGTTTTCTTAAATACTGGATAAGCATACTAACTCATCAACTGGCCCAATAAAGAACTCTCTATAAAAAACTTCCCACCTTTAATACAGTCTGTTAGTACAGAAGTTGTTAAATTTGCCTACTACCTTAAAGCTAAAAGGTCACTGAAGATGCTGCTTTTCCTAACAATCAAATCCCCTTTGGACGGAATATTAAAAGTCTGGTCAACTATAATTTATACATATTACACAGAATCCTAACTGTTTCTCAAAAAACTAGAGCAAAATACATAGTAAAACTTCAGCTATCCAGCACCTTTAGAGAATGAGCCAAATATTCCACCTTTTTTAAAAACACTGCTGCCTTCCAATATCTCCCCAGTTGTTTTTTAACCTTCAATTATTTGGGATGAATTTTTTTTTTCTACAACACATCACACACGTCTGCCTTCTTAAATACAGTAATCATGATTCAAACACTGTACAGGTCAGTCACCACTGATTTATACTAGCTACTGTAGCATGCCCAAAGGCTCTTCTGAAATGAGAGAACTATTAATACACTTAGTCCGTCTCATTTCTTAGTACTTTTAACAAGTTTTATTTTTCATTTTTGCCAGGTTAATCACCAGTTGCTGTTAAATCCACCCCGCCCCTTCCATTCTGTGGGGTGGGTAGCCAGCACCTGAACACGGGCAAATTTTGCATAAAGAAAGAACAGCCTCAGAGCAAGAGCCTAAGTGGCTCTTTGAGACAAATGCATTGCCATTTTGGCAGCCCCAAAGTGCTATAGCTTTAGCTGCTCTAACAAGGAAGGCTGCCACACAACTGATAGCCAGACAGGTAAATCCTACAATGAACACAAACTGTTCCAAATCATTCCATCCTTACTAAATGGAACATGTTAAATCCATCAAATCTTTATTCAGTAGATACACCAAGATATAATGGTAGAATAAAGCAAGAAAAGGCCTGTTATTTTTATTTTAGCCTCTCAGAACTAGCATTCTGACACGCTCTCTCAAATTATGAGATGGCATAAGATATACTTATTTTGCTTAAAGCACAGAACCTATTGTCCATCCAGATTACCTCTGCTGCCTTGAATACCAAAAGTGAATTTCAAGTTGCTGTCACTCCTGCAGAGTTGTGCTAACACTTACAATGAGGGAGACAGAACTTCAGAAAATCCTAAGCAGCCAAGGTAAAACTTAGTCACAAGACTTGTTCAAGTAGCAACAAAAATGGGCCCCTAATCCTCCAACACAAGTTTAAAATTTCATCCTTAGTTGTAAGTGAAATCAACAATCCTAATAGAAACACAGGACTTCATCTACAGTATTTTACTGATAGTTTAACTTCTTAATCCCACTACGCTATTTAGCACCCCAGAGGCAATATAGTATTCAATTTAAAACACCTACTCAACAACTGAAATCTCCTTGCTTTTAAAGGTACTGATATTACACCATATTATAATATTAAACGATGCACATAAAATTATGTAACTTGGTGCGGATGACTTTCCAAATGCTATCCAATGTCATTTAGGAATTTAGACTGTTTAGTGGAACACTCTCAAGTAAATTTAGAGGAAGCCAAACCACCTGAGTGTAAATCCTACCTCCATCATGTATTAACTGTATGACCCTCAGGAAAACAAAAGCCCAAGACTGTTTCCTCATCTGTAAATGAGAGGACGAAGGGCCTATTTCATGAATCTTCAGTAAGGTTTAAATGAGCAAACACAGGGGTGCTGACGGGCTCAGTCGACAGACCATGAGACTCCTGAAATCAGAGCTGAGTTCAAGCCCCACATTGGGCATGGACCTTACTTTAAAAAAATAATAATAATAAAATAAAGGAGTAAATACACTTAAAAGGCACAGAACATAGTCTGGAATTTCCCAAGTGCTCAATAAAAAATTATTTAGAAGGGGTAGAGAACAATTTAAATATAATTTAACAGAGCAATGTTTTCATTTACTCATTACCTTAATTTTTAAAAAATCTGCATGGGCTCTATGAAGTCATCAACATTAAGAGGAAAAAGCCAGAATGAGGTCTTATGTAAATGGATATGAAGATTGTAGATATAGACTTAACCCAAAACGTTTAAATATCCTATGTAAAAAATACAGACTAGAAATTAGTTGCCTAAAAAAAAATCTTAAATAAAATGTAGTTAAAAAACCATCTCAGTGACTTGTCTATACTCCACGTAAATGCCAGTATTTAGCAAGGAATTTCAAAATATAAAAGGTAATACATATGGAGCAGTGCTGGCTGATGAAAATGTTGATGTAATACTCCTGTTTTTTTCACACCCAAAGAAACTTATTCTCTGTATTACTGAGATCACTAGATTTAATACTCCAAAAGTCAACAGTTTTTTATTTAAAGATACTTCTAAGAAGGCTCTACTGTGAAAAACCTTACTCAAGGTAAAATGATAAACACCATT
Source organism: Ursus maritimus (assembly GCF_017311325.1). Lineage (NCBI taxonomy): Eukaryota > Metazoa > Chordata > Mammalia > Carnivora > Ursidae > Ursus > Ursus maritimus. Next base: position 17,953,764 of record NW_024426996.1, on the reverse strand, counting down.
TACACTCCCTCCCTATTTTGAAATAGGGCCAAAATAATATTCTGTAACTTTCAAACACTTCCTGACAACTCATTATTTTCCATATGTGGTTTCATAACAAGTTCTGACAGTTTAAAAAAAAAAAAACAATGTCAATCTGATATATATTTCAAGTACATAACATGACTGGCCAATCACTGTCACTGCTTTCAGAGTAACTTTCAAGCATATCACTAACTCGTTTTAAATTTTCGGTATTTTATTGTTAAAATTGTTCCTTTAAAATCCTGAAATGACAAAATATAAGGGAAATCCCACCAACACATATAAAATCATTATTTTTCCTTAAAAAGTACAGATTTATTTATTGGGATTTTTTTTTGGTGCAGAAAGGTGGTTTTGTTAAAGCACAGGACAGGACCTGTGGGCAGAAAGAGCTGCCAGAAAGTATAGATTTACTTTAAAGTTAGGTAACTACCTATAACGGGAGGCAGGGGTTACTTTTTTACAACTAGATAGTACCACATGGTAGGGTAATCATTTCAGAATCTGTACAAAAAATACCTTCCCAAAACAAACTGACAAACTTTTAACAAGTCAATAAAGATTAACTCCTCTAACCTAGCATATTAAATCTCATTACTACTTCATACTTTAGAATGAACCTAAATGACTAAAAATGATAATTAGGTTGAAAACATAATAGCTAATAAGATGACAAGTTTTAAGTAAACTTTAAATGTTTAACCCAAAAATCTCCCCCTTTTCCTTTCATACCATGGAAGGAATGACTTCCTGTATTTTCACTTTTAAAATAAACTCTCTATCAGCTTTAGAAGGTAAACTCCCATCTACCTAAAGGTTAAGGAATGGGGTTTCCTTAACCTAGAGATTAAGGTTCTGGTTAACTGAGATTACTACACACTAACAATTCTGTAGTCTTCTATTGGAAATCAATTTAGATACGAACACTAAACTCAGAAAATAATTTTCACCATTCTTGATATAATTTTAGACTCTTCCAATGCTTTAAAATCACATTACTTTTTAACAGTAAAAAGGAAAAATTACGGAAGATTGATTCCATAACATTGCCTATTGGTTGCTTTCTGAGTGTACTTGCTGATAGTTTTTCCTCTATCTTTCTTACAAGACTAAAGGGAGAGAGGGAAAATTTCCTAGCTGTTTGAACTGTGTGGTAGTTTCAAGTCTGGATAAGCAGGAGTTTACAGGACATGACCCAATACTTACAACCACCACCCTGGTTACTGGCCAAACACTACCAGCATTACAAGTTTCCCCACCCCCAAATAATCTTAAATGTCTAGCTCCAATATACAATTTAATACTCCAGAAACTAAAACATGCTTACCTTTACTCCACAGGAGTAAATCACTGGCAGTATCAACTATTAAGGCACCGGATAAACACACACAAGCTATGAAAGCAGGCTATGTAGTCAATCTTCCTGTGGTGAGCATTGTTTCCAACACATAGATCAGCAAACCAAGTAACAAACATGTTATATTACCTGAGACCACACTGTTGGAAGTGAAGTAACAGAAACAGATCCCACGCTTCCAGCATCCAGTTCAGTGCCCTATCTACTAAAACGTTGAAGCAGAACTAAAGTCAAATCTTGGACTAACAGAAGTTGTTTCACTCCATTTGTCAATCTGCACACACACTTGAGGTGCACAGCTTTAAGTGGAATAGGAAAAAGGTTATTATTCTATTCCTTTTTAAATGCTTTCAAGCATAGCACATATTGCTTGAAGACTCAAACTAATCATCCTCCATATTGGCCACAAATCACACACCCCAAGAGTAGGTTCAAAACTTTCTTAAATTAGAGCAGCCTTACAGAGGACAGAATACCCAGGCAATATTAAAAATACACATTAAACATACTTAGTTTATAGAAGTCACATGACTTGGAGGAAAAAAACCCAGGCTTCAGGCCAAGTAGATTTATCTCAAAAGGCAGCACTGAAAAAAACCACAATGATTTTCTCCAATTCCAAACCCTTAAGGTCAGGTGATTTTGTATCTTCCATAATTTGAAATGAAAAGAATACTCCTCTACCCTTATAAGTTCATCATCTTGAGACTTGGGAGCATCAATTTCAGCAATTTTAATACTAGAAACTTGTTAAAGGTTCCAAAGAACACTAAAATTCAGACCATCCACTCAGGGTCTCAACTTACAATAAACCCAACTTTACTGAATTGAAGACCAGTAAATTAGGTATGAGACTGCTTTAAAAGTTAACTGTTTTATAAAGCAACTTTCAGAATGCCCCAAAAGCACTAGGGTGTACATTATAATCTCAAATATTTAAAACAAAAACGTGTACGCCCATTTCTTAAAAATCAGAGAGCAGTCGACAGCAAAATTAATTTACAAAATTCCCAAACAGGAAGAAATCCCATGAGCTTAGACACTAATGGTCATAGGTCCAGATCTACTGCCCTGTTATTAGACAAGGAGTACTCCTGTACTTTGGCTGATAACTGAACGGAATTATTTTGCTTCCTGCCAAATCCAATGCAGGCAAGTCAATGTACCTACCTTATAAAACTGTCTGAAAGCTAACAGTATTATAGTTTTCCACTTATCTTGATACTTAACTCTCCTCCAGGTAGCTCTGCTACATGGCATGTGTATTTTGCCCCACACAAAGTAACTTTAAGTTACCTATCCTAAAAGAACTGCAGCCCTGTAAAGAACATGAACCCACACAAAAATAGGAAATTCCAGCGCAACTGCTTACAAGTAAAAACCAGGGATGTTAAAGTTGGAAAGATTAAAATGAGATGATCTCAGGAAAGTATTTTATTATGGAAATGAATAAATTATTCCAAAGGTCTGAAATGTGGAAACATCCACAAACAGATATAATAGGCATGCCCTCCTAAGAATAGCTGTTTATTCTTATATTCACCATAAAAAAAACCTTGAGTGCACAACAAACTCATTTTTAAAATTTTAAGGATCATATTGTAGTAACTTTATTCTCAAATTAAAATTGTAAAAAGGAATGCATACAGAAATGTGTTTAACCCATCAATTTGGATGATTTTATATCTAGTAAAGCCAGTCTTATCCTCATTCCTGAGACTATTATGAAACTGCTGCACAGTCTCTCTCAAACTGGGAGTCAGAGAAAGGAACAGATAGAGTGACAAGTGCACACACCAAAAAGAAAAACAAGAGTATCTGTAACAGGACGAGGCTAGGTGATTAAGCAGTAATTTTATAAAGTCAAATATTACACCGTAAAAACAAAAACATTATTTGTTAAATGTAAACTTAAAATAAACCTCAGTTAAATCCTGTTTTCAGAAAAATGAAAATAGGTCATATTCTAAAATGTTCACTAACTATAAATATTTAATTGTCCACTTTTCCTAAGAGGTCATTCAAAAAACTTGTAAGCTTACATTATTGGGTAGCAGGGCAAGAATAATTCTTACAAGAATCATAGCAGTGATCTCAAACCTAAGTTTATGGTCCTTTTTAATCACTGAAAATAACTGCTTACATAAGATTTGAAACATGTAATATAGTAAAAAAGTCAGGTATAGTGACAGTTTAATCTTCTTTAGTTTGCCACGATTAGCTGGCAGTGAAAATGAACTATCACAGTGCCAAATGGATTAATTTTCATCAAAAACATTTTATTCTGTATGTCAATCTCTGACCCCAGTCTTTTTACTTTTCCCTTTTGCCTATTTCCAGTCAGCTTTATCTGCAATATAAAACCAGACAGATTTCAACGGAGGAGAATACAGTAGTAAGTGAAGCTCGTGTAAAATTTAAATATTATCCCAATTGGGCCCTTAAAATAGAATGTAGTTTGTATAGCTAAGTCAACTTTCTACAAATTATTGACCCTCTAAACTCCAGTGATGGTGGACAAACTCCTGGAAAACTCAAAATCAATCCTAAAAGCAGAAAGACTGACATTTAGGGGAAGGGGAAGGATAAAAAGAACAATAATCTACCATTCTTCCACGGAGAAGTCATGCAATTTCAGGTACATGTGAACCAACTGTAATTGACATTCCAAACAAATCGCACAGAAAATAAAAAATCTGATAAGAGCTGTAGCGAAAAACCACATCAGCCCGCCTCTGAATAGTACATATCCAATTGTTATTAAAGTTCTACTTACAAATATGGTTGAAGATAAAATACATTTTTCCATAATACACACACACAACACTACTTTAAAAATTGTTTTACTTTTCACATATCCAGAATATTTCGGTAGAGCATGCAAGACATTTTAAACACACAAGATTTTATATCAAGTAACCTTCATATTTAACATTAAACTTAGAATTCCAACAAAAATATCTGTCTTAACAAAAAAATCAAATTTGAAATTATGGTATTATTTTTTGTTCAAAAATATCAGTATTACTAATTATACTGTTTTAATTAGCCAAACCACAATTACATGCATTACCACAGACCAAAGACCATATAATGGCATTAATTTTGCCCAAAGATCACACACGATGCCTATAAAGATTTTATATCCCAGGCACAAGATATCCTACTGTACTATGTCTAGAACTTCCTGGGGGATCAATGGGCAACTAATCAATACACAGCCTCTGCATGTTATGACTACTGAAACCTTTATAATACAGAAATAAAATTTAAAAGTTTTACCATTCTTCCCGCTGTGCCGTCGCTGCTTCAGAGTGTCGTGGGGAGGAGTTTGAATGGCTAGGGAATTAACAACCGGTACAGCAACCAATCAAAATTCTAGTTTTAGTTTTTGACATTGTTAGGGCTAAAAACTTTAATTCATTTACACTTCAGTTCAACAGTAGGTAACTACAAGGGTAGCAGCTTTGTGATTTGAAAAATCAGGGCTAAAGCCTGCCCCAAACAGCAAGTTATACAATTAATCATTTTGGTGCCTCTGTCCAAAGAACAGAATTCAGAAAATAAAAACCAAAATGTTAAGGGCTTAAGTTTCCAAATATTTAACTTATTCCTTTCTTAAACTATATGTAATTCAAAATTAAGTAAATTCAGTTTCCCATCCCACCTCCATTCTCCCCAAACCAGCACAATCAGCCTGACACGTCTGCCTGGGCTGAGATTAAACTCGACATTCTGAAGTGCTGCTTCTCTTTCCCACCCTCCAAATCTTGTGCTTTTTCCCAATAAAGGAAATCATGTTTTCTAATACTGGATGGATTAAAGTGACATTTTATTGCTTATTTTTCCCCCACACCTTTCTCCTTGTTATACTGAAATAAAAATCACAGACACATCCCCCCATAACAAAAGGGAATAGATGCGTTAACCCAAGATCAGCGGTCAGTAACGGGAGTAAGAAAACCTAACCAAGAGCCTCGATTTAGTCCCTCCTGGTAACTCCTGTATTATGCTCCCGCTCCCAAATGCTGCATTCTAACATATCACATGCAGCTTAAATAATATACACAACTCATTCCAATTGGAGGGAACAAGTCAGTACTTTAAAAACTGCAACAACAACAAAAAAAATCATGCCATAGCACAATAAACGATTTGTTCATTTTACGAAAGGCGGCTGGTGGGCCTCCTTCAACAGTGGGTAAGAGAGCGGGAAGGAGAAATCAAGAGAGACCAAAAAAGGATCCTGGGGTGGGGTGTAAAAAAATGGAAACTGCACATAAAAAGTAAGGTTACAATCTGTATGAACAGTTGAAGAACCCAATAGCTGAGGGCGCGAAAAGGGTACGCGGTTAGAATAACTCCGCGGGGTGGGGGAAGGGCAGCCAGCAAGCTGAAGGTAGAAACAGCTCCACAGTCAAGTGCAGGCCCCGCCGACAAGGAACTTAACGAAAGCTCATGGAGCAAAACGAACGTACCAACAACAAGAGATTCAGGGAATATCACCAGGCCCAGTATGTTCCGTAAGCTGAAAAGCAGGGCCTAAATACGCAAGCCGTTGTTCGACAGTGTATTGTGGAAAAAGAAATTGAGAACAAACTTATCCGAAATACAAAATACATTCGGCCTGAAGCCGAGGGGGGAGGAGCAGAGTGGGCAGCTTACAGGTTCCCCAAAGCATGTGCCTATAAAGAATCGCAGCACCTCGGGATGCTAAAGTGGACGACCCATTTAAACCTTAGCTGTCCCGGCATAAAACCTTCTGTGTCTATCTTTATGCCTGGGACTTTAATAAACAAGGAAGGAAGGGGACAGCGGAGCAAGAAAAAAGGTACCCCTAGACGGGCGGGAAAAAATCCTGGCGGCTAAGTCGGTGGGAGGAGACCCAAGGCGAGGGAGGGAAGGAGGGCGGGCCAGGGAGCAGCATGGTGACGGCTAAAGGTGGAAACGTGTGTGATGGGGGAGGGGGCGATAAGCAGTCAGGGGGAGAAGGAAATGAAAGCCCTGGGGAACCCAGCGTAGAAAAGGGGAGACTGTGCAAGGAGACTGCATGGTGGGCTGGAGGGCGGGCAGAGAGCGGGAACGAGGCCTAATGGCGGGGGATAGGGAGGGGGAGGGGGGAACGAGTTGGGCCTGACTATCCCGGGTCGCCTCTTACTCACCCTTCATCCTCCTCGTTCTTACTGGCATCGATCTTCGCCCCTTCCGACTCGGCGGTGCCCCCTTCGGTGCCTCCAGCCGCGGTTCCGCCCCCGGTCCCGGCTCCACTTCCCGCCGCCGCCGCTGCCCCCTGCGCCGCCGCCACCATGGCTCCCTCTTGCTCGCCCGCCGAGCCGCCTACCGCCGCCGTTGCCGCCGCCGCCGCCCCGTCCCCGCCGAACTGCTCCTCCGACATAGTGCTACTGCCTCCGCCGCCGCCGAGACTACACCCGCCGCTGCCGCGAACCGAAACTAGCAGCAAAGTAATCCCCGCCGCTGCCGCGCGCCCACTCTACCGCGCGAAGCACACAACAAGACAGAGAAGGCGCGCGCGGCTGCAAAGGCTCCTGTGCCTCTCCCTGGCCTGCCCCCCTCGCCTCCCACACTCGCGCAGCGCGCACTCCCGCTCTCTCTAGCTGCACTAAAAAAGAATAAGCAGCAGCGGCGGCCGCTCTTGCCTCCTCCTCGCTTTAATGGCGCCGCCGCGGACCACCTAAAATGGCCGACGGAAGAACGGCGCGTCCCGGTCACGTGACGCGAGAGCGCGCCCTTTGCGCCTCCCCGCCCCCTCTACCGCTAGCTTTTTTTCCTCTTCCTCCTCGGTCCCGCCCTCTCGTTCCCTTTTATACCTTCCTCTCTCGCGCCGCGGCGCACAGCGTGGGGCCTTTAAAAGGAACCGGAAATTGCGTTTGGTAAGACGGCCGCGCGGGGACCATCGAGAACAAGGAACGCTGTTTCGAAGATGCAGCTAGAGGGGCCCCTTCCTTCGCCCCCGCCCTTCCGAGGGTTCCTGGAGTTGGCCCACCCACTCGCCCGCCGGCAGTTGCCGGCGGCAGCAGGGGCGTCGGGCTGGGATGTGGTGGCGCCTCCCAGAATGGGACTGTGCCCCGTGCGCCTGAGGCGTAGGTGTGGGGGAGGGTGGAGACGCACAGCCAGCTGCTCCTTGAGTCTAGTAGTGCACAACCTGGGGAAGGAGGCTACCGGGGGTTGTAGCCCCATGACACTGGCTCTGCCCACCGCGGCACCTGGACACGCCGGGCTCGCCGTCCGCCGAGCGGTGCGCGTGCACGGACTGCCGCAGCTCCTTCGCCCGCGGTAGTCGTCGCGACCGGGTGACATTGAGGTTTCCCCGGCTGCCGTCACCAGGTTTCGCTACCCCAGGCCGGCAGGCTGAGGCTGCTGACGATTCGTTTTTTTCCTTTTAAATTTGCTTTCCAAGTAAGAGTTTTGCCTGCTTTTCTCCTGATTTTTTTCGTCAAAAGAAGCAGGTAACTGGCATATTTTAAAGATCAGGGATTGTTTTGTTTTGCCTGATTCGTTTGAAGATCCTAAAACTTAGCATAGTTCTTTGAAAATACTGAATTGGGAAGTGTGTTAGGTCAACCAAAGGTTCATTTAATTTCATGTTTTTTAGTCCTTATATTAAATAGAATATATAAATGCTGTGAATCATCTTTACAAAGGTTTTGAGCTTGTTGTGTTTTGGGATTTGGTTTTTAAAAGAACCGCTAAGCGTTTCATGCACGGTAACAGTAAAGTTCTTTAATAGACCTATTAAAAATCCTGAATGTCATGGCTGGAACCTGGCTTATTCGGGCTTTGAGATTTGCAGCTTCCTGCAGTACATCTCGAAGAAAATGAAGTTTTTACATTCTTCTTTAGTCAACAAGTAATTATTTGGTGGTTTAGTGTGTGCCCGGGCACCGGGGAAACAGACTAGTGCAAAATACAGCAAAGAACTCTTATGGAATAAATATTTTTTCACTATATAATTAAATAAATGTATTAATTGGACATATCTAAAAATCTGAAGATGATTAAAAATACCTAATTTTTTTAAGCTAGCAGAATTTGCATTAGAGAGTAATTAAAGTTCAAGAATACAGATCAGATTCTGAAAATGTCTTAAAATCTTAACCGAGTTCTTAAACAGGCAATGCCAAGAACATATCTTAGATCAAGTGGTAGTGACTTCAGGTTTGTCTCCATCTGTCAAAACAGTAGCCTGGGAGAAAGTGAGTATTGGGCTCAAACCAGTATTCCAATTTAGAGGCAACGAGGAGGTCTCTTGAATATTTTCTGTCTTTAAGAGAGCATTCTTGAGGCACATGGGTGGCTCGGTTGGTTCAGTGTGGGACACTTGGTTTCTGCTCAGGTTACAATCTCAGGGTCTTAAGATCTAGCCCAGCGTCAGGCTCTGGGCTCAGCCGGGAGCCTGCTTGAGATTCTCTTCCTCTCCCTCTGACCCTCCCCCCCACAACGCAGCATGAGCGAGAGAGCGTTATTTTCCTTTTAAGACAGCTGTAGGGGCTCCTGGGTGGCTCAGTCGATTAAGTGTCTGCCTTCAGCTCAGGTCATGATCTCAGGGTTCTGGGATCCAACCCCGCATCGAACTCTGCTCAGCGGGGAGCCTGCTTCTCCCTATCTACTCCTTGTGCTCTCTGTCAAAAAAATAAAATCTTAAAAAAAGAAAAAAAATAGCTTTAGACATGCCCACCTTTTGGTAATAGGCTTTCCCCAAAGGTTCATTTTAATTCACATGTAGCCCAGTAGCTTCTTGGAATTTATATTGAAAATTTCAGAAAACCTTGGAATGGTTTTAAAGCTAGCACCTTTACTATAGCTATGTGGGCATGTATAATGTCGTATCACTTATATTCTTACTTATGGTCCTAATCTGAGCATTCTATGCTCCTACATTCACCCAGCATTCCTCTTAGAACTCACTTCAACCTTAATTCTTTTCACATTCCTCATCTACCTAGTAAACTTCTATTCATCCTTCGAAAACCCAATCCAGTGTTACTACTGTGAAGCCTTCCCAGACTCTCTGAAGCAGATTTAATCAGCCAGTCTCATAGCCTTTTATGCTTACTTCTGTTAGTCTTTTTTTTTTTTTAAAGATTTTATTTTTTTGAGAGAGCACAAGCCCGAGGAGAGGGAGAGGGAGAAGCAGACTGCCTGCTGAGCGGGGAGACTGACACAGGGCTCTATCCCAGGACCCCAAGATCATGACCTGAGCTGAAGTCAGGCACTTAACTTACTGAGCCATCCAGGTGCCCCCTTACTTCTGTTATTCTAAATACGCGGTTACACTAGACCATGAATTCCTTGAGAGCAAAGATACGTTTTGTGTATGCTCCGTACCTCACACATACATACACATAACAGACACTCAGTAATTTCTAGTTGAATAATTGAATGGCAAGGGGCGCCTGGGTGGCACAGCGGTTAAGCGTCTGCCTTCGGCTCAGGGCGTGATCCCGGTGTTGTGGGATCGAGCCCCACATCAGGCTCCTCCGCTATGAGCCTGCTTCTTCCTCTCCCACTCCCCCTGCTTGTGTTCCCTCTCTCGCTGGCTGTCTCTGTCTCTGTCAAATAAATAAATAAAATCTTAAAAAAAAAATAATTGGCAAAATACTACATTATTTTCAACTAGCTAGATTCAGGGCCTCTTAGGCAAACTAGGTGTGCTTCCAGGGACTTAAAAGGCTTCTTTCCCCACCATCCCACTTCATCTCAGGCATAAAAACCACTTGCTGATGCATGAAATTCCTTTAAAAGGTAAAAACCTTACTGCACATTCATAAGAATGTAGTGTTTAGGGCACCTGGCTGGCTCAGTTGGTTGGGCATCTGCCTTCGGCTGAGGTCATGATCTCGGAGTCCCACATCAGGCTCCCTGCTCAGTAGACAGTCTGCTTCTCCCTCTGCCCCGCACCCTACGCTCGTGCTGTCTCTCCCACTCTCTCTCTCAAATAAATAAGTAAAATCTTAAAAAAAAAATGTATTTAAGTGGCTGAAGACTATATAGAAGACTGGCTCAAACCACTGTAAGGAAGCAGGATTTTCTCTCGTGTCCATGACATCAAATATTCCATTGCTTCAGGTTCCCGGTGCGTTTCAGATAACACACTGAAATATTGGATCCTCTTTGAGTTCTGCCTTTGTGAAGCAATAACTGCAGAAAAAAAAAAGAGTACTTGTAAAAGGGCAAACAAGTTCATTTGAATTTTAAACTGGAATCACTTTTACCCAGAACAAGATGTACGCAAATAAGAGTCACAGTTTAAATCTGCTAAATACACTCTACAGATGGGGCAAGCATATCCTATGCTCACATTTTTAAAAGTGGAACATGTATTCCGTTTGGCAACCTAGAATAAACTGTCCAGAAGAAACAGGAAGTACCCATTTCCTATCCAAGATTCTCATACTTGTGCCTCTTCTACAACCATGTTAAATAGCCATTTACTGACTTGCAGAACACCCTCAGTAAGATTCAAGCATTTCATTGAAGAATTAACTTGTGATTTTAGGTGAAGTAACCAGTTGCCCAAACGGAATATTCTCTATCACCAGTCCTGTTGTCAGGAAGCTCACCCTTCACTTAGAGAATGTAGAG
>NW_024426996.1:17914717-17942764 GCF_017311325.1 Ursus maritimus | reverse complement strand
CGTGAACGTTCAGATTTTACTTCAGCAAATCTCTTGTAGAATCTTGAGTTATGCTTAACCACAGAGGTGTCAATAGAATGCCTTTAGACTCAATGAAAGGAAACTTAGCTCAAGGATTTCAACAGTAAGGAAATTCAGTCATCTCACTCCAGGTCTACATATCCAACATGATGTCTCCACTTGGCTATCCCACAAATATCTCAACCTTTAGATGTTCAAAACTGAACTCCACCTTCCTATCAACTTCTTTAGTCTTCCTCTTCTTAGTAAATGACATCTCCACTCACCCATGTTCTCCTGGCAAAAATCAGGGAGTCCTCTGTACCACCCCCTCCCAAACCCCTCACATCCAATCAATTACCAACTCCTACTTCCAGAATATGTCTTGATTCATCTAAACGCTTCCTAGAAAATAAATAGTGGTGTTATTCCTAGTTAGATGTATTCACATTCAACCATGCAGCACATGGCACAGGTACCTTTCTGGTGCTGGGAATATAACTGACCAAAATAGCAAGGTCTTTGATCTCAAGAAGCTGACATTCTAGTAAGAGAAAGAAACAATAGACAAAATATGTAATAGATCATGACTGGAAGGAAAAGAGTAACAGGCTATAGCTGGAGTATGTGCTATTTTAAGTAGGTTCGTCTGAAAAGACTTCAAGGAGGTAAGTTTTTGAGTAGAACCCTCAAGGAATTGAGGGAGAAAACCATACACATAGCTTAGGGAAGACTTTGACAGGGCAAAGACAGGAGTGTCCTTGACTCTTAATGAATGATGGAGTCCAGTGTAGCTGAATAGAGTGAAGGAGAGAAAGTATAATAGATTATACCTGTGAGGTATCCAGCAGCAAGTTCATCCAGACCAGCATTTTATTTTATTTTATTTTTTAAGATTTTATTTGTCAGAGAGAAACAGGGCACTACCAGGGGGAGCGGCAGGCAGAGGGAGAAGCAGGCTCTCCACTGAGCAGGGAGCCTCATACAGGATCCCAAGACCCTGGGATCATGATCTGAGCTGAAGGCAGACGCTTAACCAACTGAGCCACTCAGGTGTCCTGCATTTTTCTTTTATTTTAAATGTGAGGAGAAACTATTGGAGGTTTTGAGCCAGGGAAAAACCTGACCTGACTTAAATGTTAAGTGGCCAGAATAATCCAGATCATTCTGGATGTTGTATGGACAGTGGACTGAGGGAGGGTGTCGGGGAGATGAATTAGAAAGCCACTGTCATGAGGTCTCTCATGGTTGATTTCTTCTGGCAAGAGGCAAATCTACAAATAGGGTGTTATTTACATGTGGTCATAGGACTTTTTTTTTTTTTTTTGGAATGATGTTTTCAACAAAGAAAATCATGCTCTAAAATTGCTCAACATCACTTATTGTCAGGGAAATGCAAACCAAAACACAATGAGATATCACCTCATACCTGTCAGAAGGGCTAAAATAAAAAACAAAAGAAACAACAAGTGTTGGTGAGGATGTAGAGAAAAAAAATCCTTGTGCACTGTTGGCGGGAATGCAAACTGGTATAGCCCCTGTAGGAAACATTATGGAGTTCCTTAAAAAGTAAAAAATAGAACTACCATATGATTTGGTAATTCCGCTACTGAGTACCCAAAAAATATGAAAACACTAATTTGAAAAATAAATGCACCCCTATGTTTATAGCAGCATTATTTTTATTATTTGCAATAGCCAAATTATGGAAGCAGCCCAAGTGTCTATTGATTGATAGATGAATAAAGAATATGTGATATATATTTCATATATTTTTATATATATGGAATATTACTCCGCCATAAAAAAGTATGAAATCTTGTCATTTCCAACAACATGGGTAGAGCTAGAAAGTATAATGCTAAGCCGAATAAGTCAGAGAAACACAAATACCATATGATTTCAGTTATGTGCAACTTAAGAAACAAATGAACAAAGGGCAAAAAAAGAGACAAACGAAGAAACAGACTCGTAATTATAGAGAACAAAGTGATGGTTACCAGAGGGAAGATGGGGAGGGAATGGGTGAAACAGATGGAGGGGATTAAGAGTACATTTATTGTGATGAGCACTGAGTAATGTATAGAATTGCTGAATTACTTATTGTACACCTGAAACCGATATATGTTAACTATACTGGATTTAAAATAAAATTTAAAAAACAAAAGAAAGAAAAACATGCTCTAATCATTAAAAATAAAATAAGAATTGGATTATTACTGATAACATTTGCAGTAAAGAATAAGACCAGCATTTTCATTACATTTGGTATTTTTTTTTCTTCTTTTTCTCCCCCTTTCTGCAGCTCTGGGATGGAATTTTGGTTAGTTGCTGCAGTTAGGTTTTATCCAGAGCCTTTTCATAATCCTGCCTCAGGCATTGCAATAAGTACAATATTTTTTTAAGTTTATTTTTTTTTAGTAATCTCTACATCCAATATGGGGCCCAGACTCAGGACGCTGAGATGAAGAGTCACATGCTCTTCCGACTGAGCCCACCAGGTGCCCCAAAAAGTACAATATTTTGACTTGAACTGAGTTCTGGCATCATGGATACTCCAGACTTCTCTCTTTTCCCAGGCACCAAGGCTGAAGCCAAATAGTATCAGGTTTTGCCTCATAACATACTTTTGAGGTTGTTTTAGCTGCTACTTTTATGATTGTCCTACTTGGTTTGTAGAAGTTAGAGTTCAAGAGAATACTTACTGAAAACAATCAGAAAAATTCAAGTTTTCAAATTAAGGTTCAACTAAGAACTATTGAAACCTCAAAAAAAAAAAAGTGTAAGAGCATATCTCTTGTTTGGGGGCAATGTTGAGCCTTTTGCTTTGTTGCAGTGGCTCTGAGTTATTTGCTATCCCTCACTCCATACAAGCTGCATAAGAATAATTGCTTCTTTATAACAGGGCTGAGAGTTCTCAGGTGCTCAGACTCAGTACAATTGCTCAAAAGTCACACTTTAAAAGTAGTGACACATAATCAAAAGTCCCTCTGGCCATAGGAGGAGGGGTTTATTCTATTTAACTGGTTCATGACCTTGCTGTTTTGGCTACTGTGGTAGACATTTAGGGTTGGAGCTCCCTAACATCAGTTTTCCCTTCTCAAGTCAGCTAATCAGAATGAACCCATCGTTTCCCTTGGTCACATCACTGGTTTGGGAAGGGCATAGGGCCTGAGTCATCCAATTGTTTTAAAGAACTTTCTTTTGATGTTTGAGTGAAGAAATACTCTCCTACCCACTGCTCATTCATAATCTGAGAAGTACATAGCTGAGGGAACCACTGACATCCATTTTGCAACAATAAGGTGCCTGTAAAGATAGGTATCAGAGAGCAATGAAGAGTTGCCAAGGATGGGGGGACTGGATACCAGGTCCTGGTCATGTTCTTTGAGCGACCAGATCAGTTTCCACTTACAGCTATCCCTATCTCTAGACTTAGTTATGTGACTCAATAAATTCTCTTTATCATTTAAGTCAGTTTAACTTGCCAGTTTATTTCTCAAAATCAAAAGTATTCTAACTATGCTGAATTGTTGGTTGTCAACTTTGCATTACTACCACCCACTTGTACTATCTGCATTGCAAAAGAGAAGCTAGGACCATTTCCCAGAATCCCCTGCCCTTTATGGTTCTGAGTTAGAGTTTGCCAAAGAGAGGTACTCACAGTAGATAGGAAAGGCAGAGAAAAGAAGCTTTCACTCTCAGGAGGTTGTGGCAGCTTCACAGACTTCTCTTCTCCCAGGAGACTGGCAGTTTTCAGCTTCTCAGATCTCACCACAAGCTCTTGCTTTGCACTTACAGCAGCAAAACACAATGGCTTCTCAGACTTTGGTGCAAACTTCTGCCTTGTAGTTAGGGGGCCATAAACAGCAGCTTCTTCGTGTCCTCTACAAGTTCTGGCATCTTGTATCTCTCCATGAATTCTGGCTTCCTCCTCTGCTCCAACGCTTCAATCCATCAGTGAGTGTTCTCTAATCCTTCGCCTGCAGCTCCCAGTCCTTCACGCCTCCAGCTTCTGCTACAGTCAACTAACCCTCAGTTCCTACACTACATCTTTTTGTGCCAGAAAACTTGCAGGGGCTTTGCTTTCTTCACTACATTTAGTGATTAGTAATAGAAATGGTTTCCAAGACATACAGAACTTTAAGGATTGGAATTGATTCTCTGATCCCATTAGATTTAAAGGACCCCATTACCAGTGATAATAGCATTCGTAGTTTACAGCATACAGTGGCAAATGGCTAATTTATTATCCCCTTGGATGACCAAGAAATTGCTGCAATAGGATAACATAGTGGAAATAAAGGGTACAAGGACTGTAGAGTGGTTTGGCTATATCAAATTACACTGGAGAGTTTAGAGAAAGAAAATGATAAGCTCAGGGTTTGGAATTCCCACTTCAAAGTCTGGATAAAGAACCAGAAAGATTCTTACCTGCCTTGGGAAAAAAATAATCCTTACTTGATATAGCCACAGGGTCAACATTTCTGAAACAAACAAAATCTGATCATGAAAGTGGATGAATTACAAAGCAAATTGAATTAATTTGCATGTTCTTTTATGTTCAAGTTAAGGTATTGGTCAGGAAAGAGTGGAACTGAAAATTAGGTGGGGCCATTTGGACAAATTTCATTGAAGCTTAAGACCCTGAACCCCAAAATTCAGTGGAGCCTTCCTTGCCGGTGAAAAACAGATTTTCCTCTAATGTGGTAGGCAGGATAATCACCCCCAAAGATGTCCACATTTGAATCCCCAGAACCCATGAATGTGTTACCTCACACAGCAAAGAGGTTGTGCAGATGTGTTGAAGGCTCTTGAGATGGAAAGATTATCCTGGACTATCCAGGAGGGTGCAATGTATTCACATTCACAAGGGTGCTTATAAGAGGGAGGCAAGAGGGTCAAAGTCAGATTTGAAGATGATACCTTGCTGACTTTGGGGATGAAGGAAGGGGCGGGACAGGGGCGGGGGTGGGGGGCAAGGTGAGGGAGGCACACTCCCAGGAAGGCACGTGACCTCTAAAGTTTGGAAAAGGCAAGGAAAGAAATTCTCCCCTATCTCCAGAAGGAAGGGAGCCCTGCTGACACCTTAATGTAGCCCAATGAGACCTCCAGAACTGCAAGATAACAAATTTGTGTTGTTTTTAGCCTCTAAATTTGTGGTTATTTGTTAAGCAGCAATAGGAATCTGGTCCATCTACTGTCTGGAGATTAGCCTCTCCTCTTGCCTAAAGAACTTGTAATGACCTATCCTGAAATGGTTGTTTTGCAGAGGAATGCCGATTCTCCTCAAGACCCATTTCATTGCTTGTAGCCTAATAACTAGACTCAAATCTTGGAAGACCCTAGTGGACAAGTACATTGCATAACATTCTTTTGTGTTGACCATAGTTTAACAAATTTGGAAAGCTATTTGTAAAGTTACTAAAACATTTCTCAAAATAGATACGGTATTTGCTCAAGAGGACTAAAACAAGAGTTTTGGGTCTGCTGATAGTTTATGGCCAACTGGCAGACTAAGTGACATATAGCTCTATGTGTGGGGGCTGATTTTTTTCTTTAGTATCGCGCCATGGTTGTATGATGATGGTAATGATCCAGTAGAAAGACAAAAACTGGTGATGTAGGGTGGAAGTGGGGAGATAATTGCAGGAGGCAGGTTCTTTTCTTTTCTTTTCTTTTCTTTTCTTTTCTTTTCTTTTCTTTTCTTTTCTTTTCTTTTCTTTTCTTTTAATTCCAGTATAGTTAACATACAGTGTTATGTTAGTTTCCGGTACACAGTATATTGATTCAACATTTCCATACATTACCCAGTGCTCATCACCAGTGCACTCCTTAAACCCCATCACCTATTTCGCCCATCTCCCCACCACTCTCCCCTCTGGTAACCATCACTTTGTTCTCTATAGTTGAGAGTCTGTTTCTTAGTTTGTCTCTCTTTTTTTTCCTTGCTCGTTTGTTTTGTTTCTTAAATTGTACATACAAGTGAAATCATATGGTATTTGTCTTTCTCTGAACGACTTATTTTGCTTAACATTATACTCTCTAGCTCCATCCATGTTGTTGTGAATGGCAAGATCTCATTATTTTTTATGGCTGAATAATATCCATTGTATATATATACCACATCTTCCTTATCCATTCATCTATTAATGGACACTTGGGCTGCTTCCATAATTTGTCTGTTGTAAACAATGCTGCTATAAACATAGGGGTGCATTTATCCCTTTGAATTAATCCTTTTGTATTTTGGGGGTAAATACCCAGTAGTGAAATTACTGGATCATAGGGTTGTTCTATTTTTAAGTTTTTGAGGAATTTCCATACTGTTCCCACAGGGGCGGTACCAGTTTGCATTCCCACCAAGAGTGCACGAGGGCTCCTTTTTCTCCACATCCTCACCAACACTCGTTGTTTGTTGTGTTTTTTATTTTACCCCTTCTGACAGATGTGAGGTGGTAGCTTACTGTAGTTTTGGTTTGCATTTCCCTGATGCTGACTGATGCTGAGCATCTTTTCATGTGTCTGTTGACCATGTGGGTGTCTTCTTTGGAGAAATGTCTGTTTATTTCTTCTGCCCATTTTTTAATTGGATTATTTGGTTTTGGGGTGTTGAGTAATATCAGTTCTTTATATATTTTGGATATTAATCTTTTATCAGATATGTCATTTGCAGGTATCTTCTCCCATTCAGTAGGTTGTCTTTTACTTTGTCGATTGTTTCCTTCACTGTGCAAAAGCTTTTTATTTTGCTGGAATCCTAATAGATTATTTTTGCTTTTATCCTCCTCGCCTCAAGAGACATATCTAGAAAAATGTTGCTGTGGCCAATGTCAGGGACATTATTGCCTCTGCTCTCTTCTAGGATTTTTATGGTCTCAGGTCTCACATTTAAGTCTTTAATCCATTTTGAACTTATTTTTGTGTGTAGTGTAAGAAAGTATTCCAATTTCATTCGTTTGAATGTAGCTGACCAGTTTTTCCAACACTGTTTCTTAAAGAGACTGTCTTTTTCCCCTTGGTTATTCTTTCCCGCTTTGTCAAAGATTAATTGACCATATAATTGTGGGATTATTTCTGAGTTTTCTATTCTGTTGTATTGATCTATATGTGTTTATTTTTGTGCCAGTACATATGGTTTTGGTTACTACAGCTTTGTAATATAACTTGAAGTCAAAAATTGTGGTACCTCCAAGCTTTGCTTTTCTTTTTCAAGATTGCTTTGGCTATTTGAGGTCTTTTGTGGTTCCATACAAATTTTAGGATTGTTTGTTCTAGTTCTGTGAAAAATGCTGTTGGTATCTTGATAGGGATTGCATTAAATCTGTAGAATGGTTTGGGTAGTATACACATTTTGACAATATTTGTTCTCCCAATCCATGAGCATGGAATGTCTTTCCATTTCTTTGTGTCATCAGAAGGCAACTTCTTAAGTAATGAGAGGAAATGGGATCCAATGCACAATATCAAGTAGAGACAGTTCATCTGTTGTATAAGAGGGAAAGAAGATTATATGAGTCACTCATAGGTCAGGAGATAGCTTTGGTGATAAACAGATAATTAGTTCCAAATCCTTTTTTTTCTCAGCCAGTTAAGATGTCTGTCATTAGCTGACAGTGTGGACAGGGGTGGAGATAAAGAAGACTTAGGATATTAGGGAAAGTGGAAGCGCAAATTCACTAGGTCCAGAGAATCCAAGACTTTAATAAAAAGTGTTGATCAGGACAGAGCCCCCACAGAGACTTACTGGATGCTACTGGAGATCTACTTGTAAGATCTGAAAGCCACTCCCTCCAGAAACTTCTGGCAGGATGTCACTGATTTATCTTCTGTGTGTGTAGTCATTTAACCAGTTGCAATCTATCATCTTCCAACCAACTCCTGTTGGTTGGAAATCTATCTATTCAACCAACTTCTATTTTTCTACCTTGACCCTGACAACTTATGAGAAACCCAGGTAATAAATACCTTTTGAGGGGTGCCTGGGTGGCTCAGTCGGTTAAGTGTCTGCCTTCAGCTCAGGTCATGATCCCAGGGTCCTGGGATCGAATCCCGCATCGGGCTCTCCGCTCAGCAGGGTGTCTGCTTCTCTCTCCCTCTGCCTGACTCTCTACCTACTTGTGCTCGCTCTCTCTCTCTCTGTCAAATAAATGAATAAATAAATAAAATCTTTAAAAATAAATTAAATAAATAAATAAATAAATACCTTTGAGTTGTCTGCCAAGCCAAACCCCCTTCTCTGAACTCTCCCCACTACCAAGGGTGGCCCCTTTGCAGCCAAATTTACGTTACATGACCCCACCTCTGTTGCCAGGGTGGACACATGACCCAACCTGATCAATTGGATTTTCTCTCCTGGGAATGGAAATTGGAATATTGGGTTTCTCAGAGGTTGGCCAGAGGGCTGGAGCTAGGGGAAAATTTGGTTATAGGACGGAGCAGCCTTTTTGCACCATGTAGATCAGAGAAGATGAGAACGTGGTCTTGAGTGTGAAGGGAGAGACAGAGAATGAAGCAAATGTGTAGAAACAACCAGGGACATGGTCTTGACAAGATGAAAATGGTATCTGCCTTGGTCCTTGATAAACCAGTTACCGACTTCAGTCCTCAGCTGAACTTCCTCCCTTGGGTTATATACAATTCTCTTAGTTCCCCTGGATTCACATTTTACGTGAGCAAATCTGAGATTTCTGTCACTGTGTAATCTAAACAGTCATGATCAAGAACAAAGATATATTAAATGTTTGCTGAAATCAGGGTATACTGTGTCTAAATCATTTTGCTAATCTAGTGTACTAACCAGTTCTGTTGGAAGAAAAAAAAGGGGCCATGACGCTGGATGATTATTTACTGACTCCATGCAGATTCTTGGGAGACTTGGAAACAGAAAAGCAGTAGTCACTATATACAATCCAGCTGTATTTTTAAAAATCATTACAAGGACTTATTCAACTTGAAAATCAATAAAAATAAAGACGAATTATTCATTAAGACTACATTCCTAATACAACATCTGTAAGTATTTTGATATGTTTAATTTATGTCAGTTTTCCCCCTTATGTTGTTTGTTTTTAAACAATGAAATTAGAGTATAATATATAATTGCATTTCCTACTTTTTTCATCAGATATTATGCCATAACATTTCCTTTTTTTTTAATGATTTTTTATTATATTATGTTAGTCACCATACAGTACATCCCCGGTTTCCGATGTAAGGCTCGATGATTTATTAGTTGTGTATAACACCCAATGCACCATGCAATACGTGCCCTCCTTACTACCCATCACCAGCCTATCCCATTCCCCCACCCCCTCCCCTCTGAGGCCCTTAGTTTGTTTCTCATAGTCCATAGTCTCTCATGTTTCATTCCCCCCCTTTCTTTATCCCTTTCTTCCCCTACCCATCATCCTAGTTCTTATGTTCCATAGATGAGAGAAATCATATGATATTTGTCTTTCTCTGCTTGACTTATTTCACTTAGCATTATCTCCTCCAGTGCCGTCCATGTTGTAGCAAATGTTGAGAACTCGTTCTTTCTGATAGCTGAGTAATATTCCATTGTATATATGGACCACAACTTCTTAATCCAGTCATCTGTTGAAGGGCATCTCGGCTCCTTCCACGATTTAGCTATTGTGGACATTGCTGCTATGAACATTGGGGTGCATATATGCCATAACATTTCCTATGTTGCATAATCATCATAGCTAAACTTGTAATAGCTGCCTAATAGTCTACTGATTTGATATACCATGAGAATAACATGGAGGTGATTACCTAGTGTCCTCCAGTCTGAAATTCCAAAAAGAAATTCCTAACTTAGTGAATATAAGTGTTTGTATCATGTGAGAAGTTCTTTTTTGTAGGGTTGCAAATAGTTAATCAGACTTTACCATTTCCTGCAACCCTCAAGATTAATGTTTACCTTTTTCTTGGACCCATTCTCGGTCGGTCACCCTTTGATTAATAATTCAGCCTCCTACTTGCCAAGGATAGTTATATGAGGAAGGTGCTATTTTTTGTGGCAGTTATAAATGTTCAGGCCACTGGAAAGGAAACTTTCCCCTGTTCCTAAGATTTTACACTAATAAATTAATAAATTGGGGTTTGGGGTTTTGCAGCAGCATCGTGTGTGTTCGATTGTCCCAGTGGCATAATCTATACCTAGAACCTGAGAACAGGTTTCGATGGTGGTCATACTTAAATACTACCACCCTGTGGGCCCTTTTTGGGAAGCTTGCCAGCCCCCTTCATTCCGGTCTCTGTCTTCTGAGCTTTGCCTCAACGGCTATGGAAGACCTCAAGCCTGAAACCACAAAAATCAGCTAAGCAATTGCAGAGTGATCTGCAAGAAGTAGCCAAGAAGAGGCAAGAGTGATGTCGTCTAGATTCATATACCATCTCGTTTTGATAACTTGAAGACTTTGGATTTCGGTTTTGTTATTCAGTGTTAATTTAGGGGCCTTCCATCATACACAGATTTAGCATTATCTGGATTTTCACCGCTGTCCTTCAGTATTTCACTTCCAGCTCTCTCGATCAGTTTGGCATATTTCTGGGGAAATGTGTGTTCCTCCAGTCCTTAGGGATATGCTCTACCCCTAGCCAAATACCAGTTTGCATTATCAAAGATACGATGAGTTCTGTGCACCTGGGCATCTGCATGCCGTATCATTCTTCTGCCTTCCCATCGACAACCTTGTATTGAAAACACTGGTGAGAATGCTGTTTGTATTCCAGAGTACTTCATCTTGTGGCCTAGCACTTCCAAACATGCATCCTAGGTCTCTTCTGCAAGCGATGGAGGATCTCCACAAATCAGTAAAAGCAGACAGTGACTGTCAAGTGTGGTGAGACTGTAGACCATATATCATTTTTCGGCAAGATACTCCAGGAAGACAGCCTCCACGTGGGCCCTAGAAGGAACCAAGGTTGCCTCTGCCCTTTTAGAAGTTGCCAAACACCATTCAGCTAACAAACAGTTCGTTGTGGGCTCTTATGTGGCAAGCAGCCTGACAGGCCTAGTGCAGAGTCATCTCACAGTTTAACAATCTCTCAGGGTCTAGTAACCCTATCCTTACTCTCTCTACCCCTTGTAAAGTTTCATTATTTCACTTTGTCCTATATTCTTATTTTTACCTTAAAGTAATAGCAAAGTACACAAATAATATATAGATGCAGTTTTACTAAACATCTGGACAAACAGAAATTTATAAAGAGAAAAGTCCTCAGAGCACCTGGCTGGCTCAGTCGGTAGAGCATACGACTCTTAATCTCTCAGTATCTTGAGTTGGAGCCCCATGTTGGGAGTGGAGACTACTTAAAAAAAAAAAAAAGACATTCTCTTCTTCCTTAACCCACTCCCACTCTCCAAAAATAGAAGCATAAACTATTTCTTTAAATTTTATTTAGTTATTTGATGGGGTGCCTGGTGGCTCAGTCATTAAGTGTCTGCCTTCAGCTCAGGTCATGATCCCAGGGTCCTGGGATCAAGCCCAGCATCGGACTTCCCGCTCAACAGGGAGTCTGCTTCTCCCTGTCCCACTCCCCCTGCTTGTGTTAACCTCTCTCACTGTGTCTCTCTCTGTCAAATAAATAAAATCTTTTTTAAAAATAAATTTTATTTAGTTATTTGAGCGGGAGAGAGACAGCGCACACCGGTTGGAGGGGTGGGGGACATGGACAGAGGGAGGAGCAGACTCCCCACTGAGCAGGGAGCCTGACGCTGGGCTTGATCCCAGGACCCTGAGATCATGATCTAAGCTGAAGTCACCTGCTTAAACGACTGAGTCACCCAGGCACCCCAGGAACATAAACTTTAGAATGATACCACCATTCTTGAATTCTACCATTAAGAATAAAGTAGATGTGGTGTATATATACAATGAAATATTACTCAGCCATTAAAAGAATGAGATCTTGCTATTTGTGGTAACATGGATCGACCTAGAGGGTATTATGCTAAGTGAAATAAGTTGGACAGAGAAAGACAAATACCATATGAGTTCACTTATATGTGGATTCTAAAAAACAAAACAAATGAACAAACAAAAAGCACTGCCCACGGGTTCTGTCCCTGTGCTTTAGTAAGACCACCTTTTTTGGGGCGCCTGGGTCACTCAGTCGGTTAAGCGTCTGCCTTCACCTCAGGTCATGATCCCAGGGTCCTGGGATCAGGTCCCGCTTAGGGCTCCCTGCTCATCAGGGAGTCTGCTTCTCCCTCTCCCTTCACCCCTCGCCCCTGCTCATGCTCTCTCTCTCTCTCTCTCTCTCTCAAGTAAATAAATAGTCTTTAAAAAAAAAAAAAAGCAGAAACAGCCAATAAATACAGAGAACGAACTGATGGTTGCCGGGGAGGAAGGGGGTGGGGGAATGGGCAAAATCGGTGAAGAGGAGTGGGGGGGATACAGGCTTCTGGTCGTGGAATGAGTAAGTCATGGGAATGAAAACATTGGGAATATAGTCAGTAGTATTGTAATAGCGTTGTATGGTGACAGTTGGTAGCTATACTTGTGAGCGTAGTAGAGTGTATAGACTAGTCCAATCACTATGTTGTGCACCTGAAATTAATGTTTTAACATTGTGTGTCAACTATAATTTAAAAAAAAAGAGACTATCATCCATGTAACAATTTGTAGTAAAGAAATTGAAGCAAGATGACATCATAAGAAGTTCCTGAACTCCCTTCCTCTTGTGGGCGCACCAAATCTACAGCAACATATGAAATAATTGCCTCTGAAAAGGACCTGAAAACTAGCTAAATAGCTTCTTTACAGCAAACGGTAAAAAGGTCACATCGAGAACGGTAGGAGAGACAAGGATACGGTTTTGCCAAAATCCCCACCTCCACAATCAGGACAGACCTTACAAACCTGGAGCTTCTCCCTGAGAAGCAAGGGGTTTATGTCCCACATCAGGCACCCCAACCCTTGAGACTTGCAACAGAGAGACAAATCCCCCAAAATGTCTGGCTTTGAAAATCAATGCAGTTTATGTCCAGAAGACTCAAAAGACTATAGGGGACTGAGATACTTCTCTTAAAGGGCTTGTGCACAAACTCACTTGCCCCAAGGACAAGCCCAAAGGCTGCAGTTTGAAAAGCACTTAGACTATACATGCAGGAGATTCATTTGTTAACCTTGAAGCATCTGCCAGAGGAGCAGAGTTCTGTTGGGGCTCTCTCCGGGGCCTTACATGCTGGTAGGCACCATTTTTGTGCTCGTCCTATCTTGATAATGCTTGGGGTCATGCCCCAGCCATGTGTTCCCCCAGGCCCCTGTGAAAACTGGCAAGCACATGCAGTCCACACAGGGGATGCCCCTTATCACTTGGCTCTAGAGGCTTTGGGGGCGGGGGTGCATGCATTCCTGGATCCCATGGGACTATAGCAACCAAAGAGACAATTCTTGGGGCGCCTGGGTGGTGCAGTCGGTTAAGTGTCTGACTCTTGGTTTCAGCTCAGGTCATGATCTCAAAGGGTGGTGAGATCAGGCCCTGTATCAGGCTCCACGCTCAGCACGGAGTCTACTTCAGATTCTCTCTCCCTCTGCCCCTTCTGCTCATGCGCTCTCTCAATCTCTCTCTCTCTCTCTAAAATAAATAAATAAATAAATAAATAAATAAATAAATAGACCATTCTTGACAGGATGCTACCCCTTGGGCACTACATATAGCAGACTGAAACAGATCCCTAGTCTTTCTGTTAAAAAGCCCTATTTACAGGGTACCTGGCTAGCTCATTGGTGGAGCAAGTGACTCTTGAGCTCAGAGTTGTGACTTCAAGCGCCACACTGGATGTAGAAATTACTTAAAAAATAAAATCTTTTTTTTTAAAGTCTTATCTACTTGATTAGAGCTTTACCTTGGAGAGAAGAATTCAGTTTTGCCACATATCTAGATGATAGGGAGGGGCTCTCAGGAAGGATAGGCCAGGGGATTCCCTACATGCGCTCTCCCTCAGCCCTGCTATCGTTTGCTGGTACCTCCCAGAAAGGAACTTATAAACTTGTCTGAAGCCCCAGTTCTTGCAACTGTCACCTCCAGATCCCTGGTCTGGAGGCCAGCAGGGTTTATGATTGTGGTCCCGTAGGACTGTACAGGTTTGCATGGTTTAAACCTGCTGCCTAAGGCTCTGGTTTCCAATCACTTGAAACTGGATGCTGACTGAAACCCCTTCTTTTAGAACACCCTTGACAACTGGGACCTATCAAGAATAAATCAGGTTCAAGAGACAACCAAGAGGGGCGCCTGGGGGGCCAGTAGTTAAGCGTCTGCCTTCGGCTCAGGGCGTCATCCCAGAGTCCTGCGATTGAGCCCCGCATCAGACTCCCTGCCCTGCTGGGAGCCTGCTTCTTCCTCTCCCACTCCACCTGCCTGTGTTCCCTCTTTTGCTGGCTGTCTCTCTCTCTGTCAAATAAATAACTAAAATCTTTGAAAAAAAAAAAAAAGACAACCAAGAGCTAGGATGAGGTTGAACAATAAGGTTCATCTGCTATTCAAGGCCCTCCTTCAAGACTGGGGGCAGTAGCTGTTTTGCCTAATACGTTGAAACAAACACAGTGTGGGGGCACCTGGGTGGCTCAGTTGGTTGAGTGCCCAACTCTTGATTTCGGCTCAGGTCACGGTCTCAGGGTTGTGGTCTCAGGGTCACAGGCTTGAACCCTACATTGAGCTCCACACTCAGCACACAGAGTCTGCTTGTCCCTCTCCCTCTTCTCTCCCTGCTCAAGCTCACTCTCTCTCTTTCTCTCTCTTGTGTAAAGTTAAATAAAGAACATCTTTAAAAAAAACAACAACACAGTAAAACAAAATGAGGAAACAAAGGAATATGTTCCAAACAAAAGAACAAGATGAAATCTCAGAAAAAAACCTTCATGAAATGGAGACAAGAAATACCTGATAGGGACGCCTGGGGGGCTCAGTCAGTTAAGTGTCTGCGTTTGGCTCAGGTCATGATCTCAGGGTCCTGGGATCAGTTCCCATACTGGGTTCCTTGCTCAGCAGGGAGCCTGCTTCTCCCTCTGCCTGCCACTCCCCCTGCTTCTGCTCTCTCTCTCTCTCTTTCTGACAAATAAATAAATAAAATCTTTAAAAAAAATTTACCCTGATAAAGAGTTCAAAGTAATTGTCATGAAGATGCTACTAAACTTATGAGAAGAATGAATGAAATAGAGATAGCTTCGACAAAGAGATAGAAAATATAATGAAGGACCAAACAGAAGTCACAGAGCTGAAGAATACAATAACTGACCTGAAAAATACACTAGAGGAGTTCTACAGCAGACTGGATGATGCAGAAAGTGATCAGGGCAGTGGAAATTCAGGGCAGTGGAATAGGGCAGTGGAGCTCACCTAAACAGAGCAGGAAAAAAAAATTTTTTTTAATGTTTTATTTATTTATTTGACACTAAGGAGCGAATGCAAGCAGGGGGAGCAGCGAGCAGAGGGAGAGGGAGATGCAGGCTTCCCACTGAGCAGACAGCCCATGCAGGGCTGGATCCCAGGACCCTGGGATCACAACCTGAGCCAAAGGCAAACACTTAACTGACTGAGCCACTCACACACACCCCTAAATTTTTTTTTTTAAGTGATGGTAGCTTAAGGGACCTATGGGACAACATCAAGCAGGATAACATTCACCTTATGGGATTCCCAGGAGAAGAGAAACAGACATACAGATCCAGGAAGCCCAGAGAGTTTCACAGAAGACGAACCCAAAAAGGTCCACACCCAGACACATTATAACGAAAATGTCAAGTTAAAGAGAGATGGAGCACCTGGGTGGCTCAGTGGGTTAAACATCTGCCTTCAGCTCAAGTAATGATCCCAGGGTCCTGGGATCGAGTCCCGCATTCAGGCTCCCTACTCATCAGGAAGCCTGCTTCTCCCTCTCCCTCTGCCAATCCCCCTGCTTGTGCTCTCTCACTCTCTTTGCCAAATATATAAATGAAATTTTTTAAAAAAAAGTTAAAGAGAAAATCATAAAAGTGGAAAGAGAAAAATAAATTGTTACATATAAGAGAGAATCCCCAACAAAGCTATCAACAGATTTCTTAGTAAAAACTTTGCAGGTCAGAAGAGAGTGGCATGACATATTCAAAATGCCAAAAGGAAGAGGCTTCTAACCAAGGAATACTCTACTTGACAGGGTTATCATTCAGAATGGAAGGAGAGATAGTTTTCCAGAAGGGCATTAATTAGTAACAAGAAAACTTAGGAAAGTATAAATCTCACTGTAAAAGTAAATATATAGTAAAGATAGTGGATTAATCACTTACAAAGCTAGTGTGGAGGTTAAAAGAAAAAAGTAATAAAAATAACTATAACTACAATAATCAAATAAGGAATACACAAAATAAAAAGATGTAAAATGTGACATCAGAAACATAAAATGGGGGGGGCGCCTGGGTGGCACAGCGGTTGCGCGTCTGCCTTCGGCTCAGGGCGTGATCCCGGCGTTATGGGATCGAGCCCCACGTCAGGCTCCTCCTCTATGAGCCGCTGTGTTCCCTCTCTCGCTGGCTGTCTCTATCCTGTCGAATAAATAAATAAAATCTTTAAAAAACAATAACGACACATGAAATGGGAGAGTGGTAGTAAAAGTGCAGAGTTGTAAAGTGCACGACACATGAAATGGGAGAGTGGTAGTAAAAGTGCAGAGTTGTAAAGTGCATTCAAGCTTAAGCTGCTCTCAATTTAAGATAGAGCCACATATATAAGCTGTTACATGCGAGCGTCATGGTAACCATAAAGCAAAAACACATAGTAGACACAGAGAAGACAGTAAGAAAGGAATGTAAGCACCGCACTAGAGAAACCCATCAAAACACATGGGAAGAGAGCAAGAAAACAAGGAAAGAAAGAAAAAGAAAGAAAGAAAGGGAAAGAAAGAAAGAAACTACAAGTGAGCCAGAAAACAATGAACAAAATGGTAATAAGCACTTAACTATCAATAATTACTTCAAATGTTAAATGGTCTAAATTCCCAGTCAAAAACCATAGAGTGCCTGAATGGATAAAAAACAAGGACAACCTATATGCTGCCTACCAGAGACTCGCTTCAGGTGTAAGGACACACACAGACTGAAAGTGAAGAGATGGAACAAGATGTTCCATACAAATGGAAACCAAAAGAAAGTTGGGGGACTTATATCAAACAAAATATACTTTAAAATAAAGACTGTAATAAAAGACAAAGATGGGCATTGCATAATGATAAGGGGGTCAATCCAACAAGAGGATATAACATTTGTAAATATGCAGCCAATGTAGTGGCACCTAAATATATAAAGCAAGTATGAACAGACCAAAAGGAAGAAATTATCGGCAAAAAAATAGTAGCAGGGGACTTCAATACCGCCCTTACATCGGTAGATACATCATCCAAACAGAAAAATCAACAAGGAAGTACAAGCCTTAAAAGACACATTAAACTTGGGGCACCTGGGTGGCTTAATCGGTTAAGCGTTCAACTCTTGATTTTGGCTTTCGTCATGATTTCAGGGTGGTGGGATCGGGCCCCAGGTCAGGCTCTGCACTCAGCAGGGAGTCTGCTTGAGATTCCCTCTCCCTCTCCCCCTACCCACACTCGCATGCGCACTCTTTCTCTCTATCAGATAAATACATAAATCTTAAAAAAAAAAAAAGACACCTTAAACCAGACAGACTGAATAGATAGATACAGAACATTCCAACCAAAAGCAGTTGTATACCCATTCTTCTCAAGTGCACGTGAAACATTCTTCAGGATAGATAATATGTTAACTCACGAAACAAGTCTCAATGAATTTAAGAAGTTTGAAATCAAATCAAACATCTTTTCCAACCACAGTGGTATGAACTAGAAATTAATTACAAGAGAAAAACTGGAAAAATCACAAATAAGTGGAGATTAAACAACATGCTACTGAACAACCAATGGGTCAATGAAGAAATTGAAGGAGAAATCAAAAACTATTTGAAACAAATGAAAATGCAAACACAGCAAATACAAAGCCTCATAAGAAACCACTATGAATAATTATACTAGATTATTCATCTTACATCCTACACAAAAATTAACTCAAATTGGATTAAAGGCATGAATATAAGACCTAAAACCATAAAACTTACAGAAAAAAAAAAGAAACATAGACAGGAAACTCCTTGACATTGGTCTTGTTGGCAACAATTTTTGGATCTCACACCAAAATCAAAGGCAACAAAGAAAAAATAAACACGTGGAACTACATCGAAATTAAAAGCTTCTTTTTTTTTTTAAAGATTTTATTTATTTATTTGACAGAGATAGAGACAGCCAGCGAGAGAGGGAACACAAGCAGGGGGAGTGGGAGAGGAAGAAGCAGGCTCATAGCGGAGGAGCCTGACGTGGGGCTCGATCCCATAACGCCGGGATCACGCCCTGAGCCGGAGGCAGACGCTTAACCGCTGTGCCACCCAGGTGCCCCGAACTTAAAAGCTTCTGCACAGCAAAGGAAACCATTAACAAAATGAAAAGGTGACCTACTGAATAGGAGAAAATATTTGCAAATCATGTATCTGATAAGGGGTTAATATACAAAATACAGAAGTCATACAGTTCAATAGCAAAAAAACCCTAGCAATCCGATTTTAAAATGTGCAGAGGATCTGAATAGACATTTTGCCAAAGAAGACACATAGAAGGCCAATAGGTATATGAAAAGACTCTCAGCGTCACTTAAAAAAAAAAGAAAAGGAAAAAACGGGGTGCCTGCTTGGCTCAGGATGTAGTGCACGAGACTCTAGATTGTGAATTTAAGCCCCACACTGGGTGTGGAGCCTACTTTTAAAAAGGGGGGAGAAAAGGAGAAAAGGAAAGGAGAAGAAAGGAGAGGAGGGGAGGGGAAGGGAGGGAGAGGAGAGGGGAGGGGAGGGGAGGGGAGGGGAGAGGAGAGGAGAGGAGAGGAGAGGAGAGGAGAGGAGAGGAGAGGAGAAGAGAGGGAAGGAAAGGAAAGATGCTCAGCATCGCTAATCATCAGAGAAATGCAAATCAAAATCACAATAAGATATCACCTCACACCTGTTAGAATGACTATTATCAAAAAGACAAGAGAGACATCCGGCTGGCTCCGTCGGTAGAGCATGCAACTCTTGATCTCTGGGTCATGAGTTCAAGCCCCATGTTAGGTATACAGATTGCTTTAAAAACAAACAAATAAATAAACAAAACTTAAGAAACGTGGGGCGCCTGGGTGGCTCAGGTCATGATCCCAGAATCCTGAGATCAAGCCCTGCGTTGGGTTCTCTGCTCATTGTGGAGTCTGCTTCTCCTTCTCTCTGCCCTTCCCCCCACTCGTGCTCTCTCTCGATTAAATAAATAAATAAAATCTTTAAAAAAAAATTAAAAGGGGCGCCAGGTGGCTCAGTCAATTAAGTGTCTGACTTTGGTTCAGTTCATGATCTCAGGGTCCTGGGATCAAGCCCCATGTCTTGCTCGCCAATCAGCGGGGAGTCAGCTTCTCCTTCTGCCTCTCCCCTTACTGGTGTGCTCTCTCTCTCTCTCTCAAATAAATAAAATCTTTAAAAAAAATTTTTTTTAATTAAAAAAAAAATGTCCCTCAAGGGGTGCTGGGTGGCTCAGTCTGTTAGTCATCTGCCTTCAGCTCAGGTCATAATTCCAGGGTCCTGGCATTGAACGCTGCATTGGGCTCTGTGCTCCCTGCTCAGTGGGGAGCCTGCCTCTCCCTCTCCCCCTCCTCCCCGCTTGTGCTCTTTCTCCCTCTCTGTCAAATAAATAAATAAAATCTTTTTTAAAAAAGTCCTTCAAAATAAATAATAAAATTTAAGAAATATCGTTAATGAAGCACTAATTAAAAAAAAATGGGGGCACCTGTCTGAGTTAGTGGAACGTGCAACTCTTGATCTCTAGGTCATGAGTTCAAGCTCCAAACTGGGTGTAGAGCTTACTCAAAAATAAAAATGAAAAAAATAAAAAGACAAAAGACAAAAAATAACAAGTGTTGCTGAGAATATAGGGAAAAGGGAAGCCTTATGCACTGCTGATGAGAATGTAAATGGCTGCAGCTAGTACGGAAAACAATATGAAGGTTTGTCAAAAAATTAAAAAACAGGGGCACCGGGTGGTCAGCCATTAAGCGTCTGCCTTCGGCTCAGGTCATGATCGCAGGGTTCTGGGATCAAGCCCCACAGTGGGCTCCCTGCTCAGCGGGGAGCCTGTTTCTCCCTCTCACACGCCCCTTGTTTGTGTTCCTTCTCTCGCGGTCTCTCTCTGTCAAATACATAAATAAAATCTTTAAAAAATTTTTAAAAAACAGAACTACCATTTGCTCCAGCAATTCTACTTCTGGATATTTATCCAAAGAAAATGAAAGCATGAGTTTGAAATGTTCTATGCACCCCATGTTCATTGCAGCATTATTTACAATAGGCAAGATTTAGAAACAATCTAAGTGTTCATTAATGGATGCATGGATAAAGAAATTGTGGTACACACACACACACACACACACACACAGACAATGGAGTACTACTCAGCCATAAAAAGAATGAGATCTTGCAATTTGGGACAACATGGCTAGCTCTTGAGGGTTGTATGCTCAGTGAAGTAAGTCAGCCAGAGAAAGAGAAGTAATACATGATCTCATTCATATGTGGAATCTAAAAAACCAATCAAACAAGCAAAACTCATGGACACAGAGAACAGAACAGTGGTTGCCAAAAGTGAGTGGGACCCAGCTTCAGACACATATAAAATTATCATTGGAGAAAGGCTAATAATCTTTCTGCTGCAAGGCGAGGGAAAAGATTAGATTTGGAAAAACCCATTTCAACACACACATACACACACACAGTGGATACAACTGGGTTAAACAGTAACTCGGGCTCTTGGCAGTTTTATCAAGTCAAAGATTGATATTTACTAATCTCTTAAGAATGGAAATGAAGGATGTTTGAGGAGGGAGGGGGTCTTCCATTAAACTAAATGAAATCTCCTGTAAATAGATAAGATAGACAATCCCCTCAAGAGAGGTTTTTTCCCTCCTTTTTCATTCTAAGGCATCTCCAAAATGGACAATCTTATTCATGTCAAAATTCTCAGAGCAGCCTCTACAATTCCAGACCACCTTCCGGGGAGTTAGGTCAGCAAGCAGTGCAAATTCATTAGCAGGCAACCCATTAGACATTGGCTGACTGTTGGTCAAAAATAAAAATATCACAGTTTTGGGCCCTAACCACAAGGAGAAGTTGCCCCGCCTACTTTTCAAGAAATCAGCATGACTCCGAAGAGCCCAAGAGGTAATAAAAGTCCAGATACAGCACAAAATCAATGCAATCAAGGAGGGAGAGAGGCCTCGGGCAGGGGAACCTCAAATGGTCTCAGATGTGCATTTTCTTACCGAATGGAGGTCAGAGCTCATAGCAGGGAGGGTCTTGGTTATCCTTGGTGGTGATTTTCCAGCCCAAGCAGCCAAAGAGCATCTGGGACAAACCTGTAGTCAACGAAGTGAGGTTTACTCACTTGTTGCAATGAGAGAGACTGCGCATGGAGAAACTATGCGGTGTCTCACTAAACAGAGGAAAAGATGAGTTACAGGATTTGGGGGGAAGGGTGACATTTAGGTGACATTTATTTTATTTTCTTTTAAATAAGAGAGAGTGAGCGAGCGAGAGCACAAGCAAGGGGAGCGGCAGAGGGAAGGGGGAGAAGCAGGACGCCGCCGAGCAGGGAAACTGATGTCCAATGCGGGGCTTATCCCAGGACCCGGGATCAGGACCTGAGCCCAAGGCAGAGGTTTAACCAGCTGAGCCACCCAGGCTCCCCCATTTAGGTGAAATTTAAATGAAGCAGTGTTTTGATAGGATCAAAGCAAAGCAGGGTCATGTATAAAGGAGGCAAGGTCAGATCTGGACCGCAAAATTGAACAGGCTCCTGTTTCCTTGGAAACTGCAAAGTTAAAGTGTGGAATGCTGTCTTCAGAAATCTCTCCTCTGAAGTTTTGCACCTGGAGAAACTGCAAAGTTAAAGTGTGGAATGCTGTCTTCAGAAATCTCTCCTCTGGAGTTTTGCACCTGGACTGGACATCAAGATTGCTTCTTTGTGCCTTAGATTCTCTAAGAAAGAGTGGGACATTTCATTCTTGATTGTTATTTTCAAACAGCGAAGTCTCTAGT
Source organism: Ursus maritimus (assembly GCF_017311325.1). NCBI lineage: Eukaryota > Metazoa > Chordata > Mammalia > Carnivora > Ursidae > Ursus > Ursus maritimus. Next base: position 17,920,609 of record NW_024426996.1, on the reverse strand, counting down.
CTATGATGTTAGGAATTAGCCGCCTGGGTGGCTCAGTCGGTTGAGCTCTGCCTTTGGCTTGGGTCCTGATCTCAGGGTCATGGGATCGGGCCCTGAGTGGGGTTCCCTGCTCTGCGGGGAGCTTGCTTCTCCCTCTCCTTTTCCCCCTTCCCCCTGCTCATGCTTTCTCTCACTCTCTCACTTTCGTGCTCTCTCTCAAATAAATAAATAAGTAAAATCTTAAAAAAAAAAAAAGAATCACTAGCCATTCAACAAAGGGGGCTGTTTTGATGCGTTACTATGGCACCACGTCCTTGGGAGAAACTTCATTCCTTGTTAAATTTGCAGCTGACTTTATCTGTCCTCCTAGACCGACACATAGCAGGGCATATTTTTACTTTGTCAGTTCCAGCCAATTTATTACTTTCTCAAGTTGAACGCCTGCAGAAAAAGTGATGCTCTTTCTAGCACTGTTCCGGACAGGAAAAAAAAGTAGGATCGAGATGGTATAAATTAATTCTTACTAGTTTGATATACTTAAGCGGTATAGACTGGTATATAGATAATCTTGATAAACTTTTCCAAGAAGATCCAAGCTGGGGAAAACGCCTCTGAACACACACTGCAGCGTTGCCTGGGTAAAAGGGTGCAGGTTTCCACACATTCATGCTTGAGATCCTGGCTGGGGAAGGATGAGGCACTGGACGAATTAGTTGTCCTTGCTGCAGTTTCGGTCAGCTTGCACTGAGCAAGTTACTTCGCACTCTCTAAACTGTGTTTCTCTCATCAGGGTTAGTGTGGGACTTAAAGAGGTTAACAGGTAAATATAGTTAACATTTGTTCCTGGTCCCAAAATATGTTACTCGAGAGCCTTGAAAAGCAGAAGAAAGTCTGGAGGACGGGACCATGGAGTCACTGATGTATTCAGTAGATGGAGGAGGAAGAAGTAATTGCAGTTTGCAAAGAGGAGCAGGGGTCTAAAAAGATAGTCTTTAAGAGCCAGAGATATATGGTATGTTGTCTTCCAGCATGATCTTTGTCATATTCTAAGATTTCTAAAGTTAGGCTACAGCTTTAATCTATATATACATTTAATATGGTATTTCTTTTCTTTCTTTTCCTTTATTTATTTATTTTTAATTAGGCTCCACACCCAGCGTGGAGCCCAGTGCGGGGCTTGAACTCACCACCCTGAGATCAAGACCTGAGCAGAGATCAAGAGTTGGATGCTTAACCGACTAAGCCACCCAGGCGCTCCAATACAGTATTTCTTATTTCAACGTGTTTGAATCTCTTTATGGCTGTTATTTTCTTTTAATATTATTGCATTGCCATCAGCGACTATGGCTCGATTTCTGTTTTGAATTGTATTGTATTTTGTCTGGTTCCTAAAGTTTCAAAACTAGTATATCTTCCTGATGTTTTATACTTTTATTAATATGAAGTATTCACACTACCTTTTATTGCTTTTTACATTAAATTCCATTTTCCCTATTACCAGAATTGTTAGTATTGTAATGCTGTATATTTTCCCATGTCAATATTTTTCGCCTTCTTGTATCATTTTCTTTTGGGTCTATCTTCTTATAAATTACATACCCAACATTTGTCTTTATTTTACCCAGGCTCTCTTTTATCAGTTGAATTTAATTCATTCATGCTGTGGTTTCTGTTATGTTTGGACTTACTCCAGCCACCTGAATTTGTACCTTAAATTTACCATTTTTTCTTCTATGTATATTATCTTTCTTTCCAACTATGTCAGACAAACTCTAAGGTGGCACCACGTTATCCCCTCTTTCTTATATTCACACCTTTGCGTAATTATCTACCCTTGACTGTGAATGGGACTTCTTGGTTGCTTCTAAACAACAGAATTTGGCAAAGTGGTGAGATGTCACTCCCATGATTACCTTACCTTACATCTGAGACGCTGTTTTGGTATTAGACTTACTCACTCCAGAGACTCTTTTGCTGGCTTAATGAATCTGAATGGATCATTTAGACAAAGCTTACACTGGATTGGATATCTAATAATTTTCTCTCCCAGTAATTAAGAGGGAGGTCAGAATAATTTTAGGTTAAAAAAAACTTGTGTTGGCAACTAATGAATCATCGAGCCTTACATCGGAAACCGGGGATGTACTGTATGGTGACTAACATAATATAATAAAAAAATCATTAAAAAAAAAAAAAAAACTTGTGTTGGGGGCACCTGGCTGGCCCAGTCAGTGGAGCATGTGACTCTTGATCTCAGGGTTGTGAGTTTGGGCCTCATGGTGGCTGTGGAGATTACTTAAAAATAATGTCTTTTTTTTTTTTTAAGATTTTATTTATTTATTTGACAGAGAGAGAGACAGCCAGTGAGAGAGGGAACACAGCAGGGGGAGTGGGAGAGGAAGAAGCAGGCTCATAGCAGAAGAGCCTGATGTGGGGCTCAATCCCAGATCGCCGGGATCACGCCCTGAGCGAAGGCAGACGCTTAACCGCTGTGCCACCCAGGCGCCCCTAAAAATAATGTCTTAAACACACACACGATTGTGTTGTACCATGTAGTGTTATTTGATTGGTAGGAAACTGGCTAGACTTAAATATACATCAGTGGAGTAACACATGTGTTATGGTACAGCCTTATGATGATGTATTTTTAAGATTTATTTATCTGAGAGAGAGAGGGGCAGAGGGAGAAGGAGAGAGAGAGTTCCAAGCAGACACTGAACTGAGCATGGAGCCAGATGCAGGGGCTCGATCTCACAACACTGAGACCATGACTTGAACCAAAACCAAGAGTCGGTCCCTTAACCAACTAAGCCACCCAGACATCCCCAAGATGTGATTTTTTTTTTTAAGATTTTATTTATTTATTCGACAGAGAGAGAGACAGCCAGCGAGAGAGGGAACACAAGCAGGGGGAGTGGGAGAGGAAGAAACAGGCTCATAGCGGAGGAGCCTGATGTGGGGCTCGATCCCATAACGCCAGGATCACGCCCTGAGCCGAAGGCAGACGCTTAACCGCTGTGCCGCCCAGGCGCCCCCAAGATGTGATTTTTTAAAATAAAATGTGTATTACTAATTTGACCATACGCACTTTTAGATAAAATCATTTTTATTTTATGTCATTCATACCAGTAATATTCATTTTGAATTTGATAAAAGAATGATAATTTGTATTTCTTTCTCAGAAAATCCATGAGAAAATTATGTACTTTTTGATCATTCAGGATGCTTCCGTTGTACTGGATAGTCTAATACTTGGCCAGTCTAATTTCTCGACATACTTAGGTCAGTTTCTATAGGATGTAACCACCATCCACACTATGGCCAATACAAAGAATAAATAGTGGTATATGAAATTATTCTGAATGTCCAAAATGACACAGTCAAAATATCCTGCTTCAGTAACAAAATTATAGGGTAAATAATAAAATTTCTTTTGCAACTTAGGAACTAACTAGTTCAGTCATATTAAAATACAACAAAAGTGAACTAAAAGAGCTTAAGTTAGTGTTACATCTCAAACTTGGAAAAAAAAGTAAAGACCACTGTTGGCACACGAAACAAACTAGAATGAAATAGTACAAAAATATTATAATTAGCCCTGTAGATTATTTAGTCTTTGGAGAGCTCAATAGGTATACAATTATACTACTTTGAGAAATGCACAAGAAAGAATTGCTCCAATCCAAAGGAATAAAAAATATGGTGCAAAGCTATTTATAGTCTTCTTCATAAAAACAGAATTCCAAAAAACCCAATTGTAACCATGACCTTCTAAGAATGGTAGAATGTCTACAAGAACATATGCTTTTCATGAACATTTATTTTTTCTTGTCAACATGCATTTACATTTCCCCACATTTGCACTAACTTTTTTTCATTCCTTTTTGTAACTTGGGCCTTTTCTCTGGGATCACTTATTTCTACATTTAGTTTAAGCTTTAAAATTTCCTTTAGTGAAAACTTCCTCATGGTGAAGTGTTAGGTTTTTTTCTTTCAGAAAATATCTTAATTTCATCTTCAATCTTGAAAAATTTTTGGCTGGCAGAGAATTCTTAGGCATAGTTATTCTCTTTCGGCATATTGAATATATCATTCTACTGTTGATTGGCTCCCATTTTGTCCACTCAGAAGTCAGATCTAAGCCTTACTGTTGCTCCTTTGGAAACAGTACTTCTCTCCCCAGTTGCTTGTTATTTTCCTCTCTTATTTGTTATTTTTCATATTTTTAAAGGGAAATTTCAAAACATGCACTAGACTAGAAATAATCATGAAATGGACGCAAGTATCCATCACCCACTTAAAAAAATTATCAGCGTTATTCCTATTTTGCTTTTTCTATATTTTTTGTGCTGTAAATACCATATACCATATCATTTTAGCATAAATATTTTTCGTATGTATCTCTAACAGGTAAGAACTTTCTTTAAAAGATAACTACATACTATTATGATATACATATTTTAAGTTTCCTTAATGTGTTTGTGTGTGTGTGTGTTTTGTATTTTTGTTTTTGAGAGAAGGGAGGGACAGGGGGAGAGGGAGAGAGAGCATCTCAAGCAGGTTCTTGTGCTTGAGCCCAAGGCGGGGTTCGACCTTACAACCCCGAGATCATGACCTAACCCCAAATCAGGAATCAAACGCTTAACTGACTGAGACACCCAGGCGCCCCCTTAGTGTGTTTTGAAACTGTCTTGTCATAGCTGATGGTTCAATCTGTTTCAAATAGAGGCATATAATTTGTATTGGATGGAATTGTTTTTTTTTTAAGTAACAACTTTAAAGAGATGTAATTCATATAGTTTAAAAATTCATCTTTTTATTTTTTTAAGGTTTTATTTATTTGTCAGAGAGAGAGCGTGTACAAGCAAGGGGAGCAGCCGACAGAGGGAGAAGCAGGCTCCCTGCTGAGCAAGGAACCCGAGGTGGAACTCGATTCCAGGACTCTGGGATCATGACCTGAGCCAAAGGCAGCTGCCAAACCAACTGAGCCACCCAGGGGCCCTAAATATTCATCTTTTAAAATGTACAGTTTGATGGTTTGTAATCTGTTCAGAGTTGTGCAATCATCACCACTTTAGAACTTTTTCTTCACTCAAAAAAGGGAATCCCATACACAATAAATAGCAGCCATTCCCTACATCTTCTCCTAGCCCCTGAGCAACTGTTAACCTATTTTTGGTCTCTCTGGATTTACATATTTTGGACATTGCATATAAATGAATCATATAATGTGTGATTTTATATGTCTAGCTACTTTCACTTATTATGTTTTCAAGTTTCATCCATGTTGTAGTATGTATCATTGCTTTATTACATTTTATGCCCAAATAATATTCTATCATACAGATATACACACTTTGCTTACCCATTCACCAATTGATGAACATTTGGATTGTTTCCACTTTTTGGCTATTATGAATAATGTTACTATGAATATTTAAGTACAAGTTTTTGTGTGGACATGTTAACATTTTGTGGGTATAAATTTAAGAATGAGGGGCGCCTGGGTGGCACAGCGGTTAAGCGTCTGCCTTCAGCTCAGGGCGTGATCCCAGCATTCTGGGATCGAGCCCCACATCGGGCTCCTCCGCTATGAGCCTGCTTCTTCCTCTCCCGCTCCCCCTGCTTGTGTTCCCTCTCTCGCAGGCTGCCTCTCTCTCTGTCAAATAAATAAATAAAATCTTAAAAATAAATAAATAAAATAAATAAATTTAAGAATGAAATTGCTGGGGGGCACCTGGGTGGTGCAGGCAGTTAAGTGTCCGACTCTTGGTTTCAACTCAGGTCACGATCTCAGGGTCGTGAGATTGAGCCCTAGGTTGGGCTCCATGCTGAGCATGGAGTCTGCTTGAGATTCTCTTTCTCCCTCTGCCTCTGCCCCCCCCCCCCGCTTGTGTGCTCTCTAAATAAATA
>NW_024426996.1:17894319-17914408 GCF_017311325.1 Ursus maritimus | reverse complement strand
ACCATTTGTATATCTTCTCTGGAGAAACGTGTATTTGGATTTTTTGCACATTTAAAAATTGGTTTATTTGTCTTGTTTGTGAGTTGTAAGTGTTCCTTATATATTCTAGATATGAGTGTTTCATCACATATGTGTTTTGCAATATTTCTTCCCATTCTATGTGTTGCCTTTTCACTTACATGGTGTAGTCCTTTAAAGCGCAGAAGTTTTTAATTTAATATAAAAGGAATTATACACATGACTAAGTGGAATTTGTCCTGGGAATGCAAGCTTTATATTAATCTTATACCCTTCAACCTTGCTGAGCTCATTTATTACCTAATATTTTGTGGAGTCTTTAAGATTTTATATATACAAGATTATGTCATCTGCAAATAGAGATAGTTTTACTTCTTTTTCAATCTGGATAGCTTTCATTTTTCAATCTGGCCTAACTGCTTGGCTAGAACCTTCAGTACAATGTTGAATGGAAGCAACAGAGCTGACACCCTTGCATAGTTCCTCATTTTAGGGAGAAAGCATTCAGTCTTTCTTAAGTGTGATGTTAGCTGTGGACTTTTCTAGATAGTCTTTATCAGGTTGAGGAAGTTCCCTTCTATATGTCTGCTCAGGCTGCCATTACAAAATACTACAAACTGGGTGGCTTAAGCTCTAGGCATTTATCTTCTCACAGTTCTGGAGGCTAGAAGTCCAAAATCAAGGTGTCAGCAGGGTTGGATTCCGGTGAGGCGTTTTTAAAAAAGATTTATTTATTTATTAGAGAGAGCATGAAAGTGGGGGGAGGAGCGAGGGAGAGAGAGAAAGAATCCTCAAATAGACTCCCTGCTGCGTGTGGAGCCCGATGTGTGGCCAATCCCAGGGCCCTGAGATCATGACCTGAGCCGAAATCAAGGGCCAGCCACCCAACCGACTGAACAATCCAGGTGCCCCACGGCGAGGCGTTTTTTTCCTGGCTTACAGATGTGTTCCTTCTTGCTGTGTCCTGCTATAGCTTTTCTGTGTGTGTGTGTGTGTGTGTATGTGTGTGTGTGTGTGTGTGTGTGTGTGTGAAGAGATTGATCTCAGGTGCCTCTTCCTTTGTTTATAAAGATACCAGGTCTATCAGATTAGGGCCCTATCCTTATGACTTCATTTAACCTTAATTACCTCCTTAAAGGTCTTATTTCCAAATACAGTTAGGAGTTAGGGCCTCAACATATGAATTCTGGTGAGGGAACACAATTTAGTCCATAACCTCTTGCATTCCTAGTTTGTTGAGTATTTTGTTGTTGTTGTTGTGTTTTGTCTTGTTTTTTGAATCATGGAAGGGCGTTGGATTTTGTCAGGTGCCTTTCTGCAGCTACTGAAGTTATCATGTAGTTTTTGTTCTTTAGTATGTTAAAATATGGTACGTTACATTGGCGTTGATTTGCAGATGTTAAACCAACCTTGCATTCCTGGGATAAATTCCACTTGGTCATAGTGTATAATTCTTTTTATATGTTGCTGAATTCTCTTTCCTAGAATTTTTTTGAGGGTTTGTGTGTGCATATCCATAAGGTATATTGCTCTGTAGTGTTTTCGTTATATCTTTTTTAGGTTTTGATATCAGGGTAATACTGGCCTCATAGAATAAGTCAGGAAATGTTCTCTCTTTTGTTTTTTGGAAGAGTTTGTGAAGGATTGGTGTTAATTCATTTTTGGGGGGGGGTGTTAATTCTTTAAACATTTTGATAAAATTCACCAGCGAAGTTTCTGGACCTGGATTTTTCTTCATAGAAAGTTGTTTTTGTTTTGTTTTGTTTTTTTACTTTAAAGTAATCTCTACCCCCAATGTGGGGCTTGAACTCATGACCCCACAATCAAGAGTTTCATGCTCCAACAACTGAGCCAGGCAAGCATCCCTCTTCATAGAAAGTTTTAAAAAATTATTAATTCAATCTCTTGTTCCATTTGTCTATTTCTTCTTATGTAGTTTCAGTAGTTCTTCTCTTTCTAGGACTTTGTTCCTTTCACCTCGGTATCTAAATTGTTGGTATAGCATTGGTCATTGTATTCCCTTAAAGGGAAGTTATGACATCATAAAGCTCTCTTCTGAGATTCAGTCATTTAAAACAAAAAATGCACCTTGGATTGTTGCAAGACTTTATTTCCAGAGTTCTAAAAAAGTGGACTTTGACAGTTGTTTCTGCCACTGTTCTCATTGCTTTTATGATGACATGAAATTTTTGATGCCCTCGCTCTGCTGTTCTGGAAGTAATTCTGATTAATAAGTCTGTTGAATACCTACTCATATATATATTTAGCTAAAAATGAATTTAATAATGGCTATTTTAGTACCTTACACCCTGTAGGAGAGTTGGAAAGCCACATTTGGGAACTCTCATCCAGCAACGATTTCCAAATCACACCACAAAATTGGCTCCATAAAGATGCTTCTGTCTCTACTGCTGCTGCTCCTGCTGTGGACAGATGCCGCTGCTTTCAACACTGACCTTCCCCAGGCTGGAAACTGAATGCTGCTGCTAGAACCTTTGGGAAAGCACCTCCGTTATTAAGAAAGTAGTGGCCACCATGACTGCCACCTGTCCTAGTATTGCCTCCACTAAATCAATTTGATTCACTGGCTCCTGTCTCCAAGTCTAATGTAGGAGATTTCTTATTGATAGGCCACATATCTATGCTCTGGCTGTAAGGGAGCCTGGGAAAGCGGTTATTAAATTTCTATTTTGAGTGTTACTCCTTGCTTCTCACCAAGACTCATATGAGAATTCTCCAGACATGGGAAGACTATCTCCATTATGCATATAACCCATACAATGTCATAATTACGGCAAAGTGACTTGCATTTTAAATGTTTGCTTGTCATAATAAATCTTGCTTTCCATAAGTCTTCTTTAATCTTAGAACCACCTCACTCCACACTTTTTTTAGTCATTTATTTGTTGAAGGTATGGAACATTCTAATTGTTGAGTTCTCCATATTCTAGATTTGGATGGTTGCATTCTTTTTTTTTAAGTGTATTTATTTATTTTATTTTATTTTAAAGATTTTATTTACTTATTTGACAGAGAGAGACACAGCGAGAGAGGGAACAAAAGCAGGGGGAGTGGGAGAGGGAGAAGCAGGCTTCCTGCTGAGCAGGGAGCCCGATGTGGGGCTTGATCCCAGGACCCTGGGATCATGACCTGAGCTGAAGGCAGACGCTTAATGACTGAGCCACCCAGGCACCCCTATTTATTTATTTTAGAGAAAGAGAGAGCATGAGTGGGGGGAGGGACCCAGGGAGAGGGAGAGGGAAAGAATCTCAAGCAGACTCCTCACTGAGAGTGGAGCCTGACGTGGGGCTTGATCCCATGACCTGAGCCCAAATCAAGAGTTGGACGCTCAACTGACTGAGCCACCCAGGAACCCCTGGATGATTGCATTCTCATGGTAGTTTAACATGTGCCTGTATTTCTTGTATTTCCTGCTTACTGATAGCTGGATCTAGATTTAGCTACTTTGAAGTTTTTTCTCTCTCTTTTTCAAGATCGTTGCATTTTATTGTATGTAAATGACATCTAAAACACACCTCAACTTAAAAAAGCAAAAATAAAATGAAACAAAAAAGCCAGGGGAAAAGGAGAACAAAAAAATGCAGATGGCAGGTCATGTAGTTGGAAAATTAAATGGCGCTTCCTGTCAGTGAAAGCTAAAAGAGAAACACGACCACTACCCGATTCTGTTGCAGAGGCTTTAGATCTGAAAATACTTGCTCTTAGGTACCTTCAGTGAGGGACAGTATCCTTGAGGACAGCTCTGTAGTATGGACATTAACAGGATTCCGAAGACCATCCCTGACTGTATACACCAATGTTAGCCCTACTGAACATTTCTGCAGCAGGAGTGTGGTGGGCAGGCAATGTTAAGCCAAATGAGCAGCTTGGAGGCTCACATGAGATGAGGACAAAGAGCTGAGGAAGCCTCGAACCCTTAGGCAAGGGGTGCGGAACTGACTGCCCAGTGTGACTAAGACAGCTAAACTCGCAAGTGGCTGTGGCACCTGCCCTATCCCAACGCAATTCACAAACAAATGGCTTCGTTCCAGGGGTAATCTGCAAAATTGCAACCAAGGGCCCTCCCGGGCACATCCATTGAGCTCCACGTAGCAGAGGCTCCTGACTGGGCCCCCACCTCCATTTTCTCCTTCTTCTTTCAGCTACAGAAGCCCCTGAGTTTTAACTGGACACATGGCCACCCAAGTAAGAGGCTCTTTCAGCAAAGCGTGGCCACACTGATTTGAACGACTCCAGGTCATATCCTTTGAAAAGAAACTGCTTTGTTCTCTTTCCCCAGGGTATTGTAGACACAGAGATGACCTTGTGGGCAAGGTCAACACCCGAAGATCGGCTGAGCAACAAGAGAGAAGGAAACCAAGGTCCCAGTGACCTTGCACAGCTAAGTCTGCCCCAGACCATCTGATTACACCTGTACTATTAGAAGTGAGAAGAATAAACTTCTACTAAGAGCCACTGTACTTTAGGTTCTCTTTATTAGAGCAGCTTAGCCTGTAGCTTAACCTCATTCACAACAGAATGGAGAGATGCCAGAGGGAGACTCCAAAGGACTCCGGCAACACCCTAGAAAAGTCATGTCACGGTTCACTTCAGCAAACAGGTCAGGAAATGATAGCCATCACACCAAGTTATGCCTCCTACTGGTGCAGGAGAGGCCCAACTGCATCCCTGGAGTAGAGGGAGAGGCTTTTATTACAGCCCAGCCCAGCCGGTCCACTGCGGACCTAGGCCAAATCCTCAATAGCTGGAGATACAGACTGCTTTCCCCACCAACACTAGGCAGGCACAGCCCTGTCCTACCTTTTCCCCTAAAGCAGGAAAGCTTCACACTTCTCCACTCTTCATAATTACCATTCTTGAGAACAGGCCAAGTCCAGGAAGGTGTAGGGTGACACATCTGCTGGGGGGCTGTATGTGAGGGTCAGGGGAGGGGAGTCCAGATCCCCAGAACGGAAGTCACAGCTGGGAAGAGGGAGAGAAGCCTCCATGTCTGCCTCGGGTATCTGGGGTCCAGGGGCCTCAGGGTGCAGCACCTGTTCCTCCTGTACAGTCCGCCTGGTGACAGAGCTCAGCCGGGCAGCTGTCAGCCACTACCGAATCCTAGCCAGCGGCACCTGCTGCTGCTTGTGGCTCTTACTGAAGAGTTCCACGTACTGGACCATAGTATCTGCTGGGCCATAGATGGCATCGCGGCTGTTCCTGACACTGTTCCCTGGTGTGTGGCTGCCTAGAAAACTCTGTAGGAACTTGAGCAGCAAGCTCCAGCTGCCGCTAGCTACCACCCAGGGGTCATACTCCACCGCTACAGAGAGGCCTCGGGAACTGGGTCCCCTGGCGACCATGCCCGTCTTCACTAGGAAGTCACAGTACTGCTAACGGGTACTCCAGGTCTCAATCGCTGGCCTTGGCACTCTGGAAAAAGCCCTTGAGCTTCACCATGAGCACATCGAAGTTGGTGTCGGCAATAAGGCAAGGGCCATTCTCAAAGGGTACTCTGAGTCATGCGTCACGTACATCGGCTTCCCAGCCTGACCTTGGCTGCCAAGAGTAGAGGCCGCTGTGTGGTGGGTCTCATAATCCACGCAAAATGTTCCTTGCTTCTCTGCCTCAAGCATCTCCAATTTCCGGTGAGGAGCTCCACCCTCTGCTGGACACTCTTGCCCTCAGCCGCAGGCATCTGGGACACACGAGTCACTCCCGTGGTACTGAGCCAGAAGGGTGGCAGGTACAAACAGTTGAATTACAGTGTTCTCTGGCTGCCCACAGTAAGGGAAGCCCCCTCATGCAAGCTTCTGTCGAGGTTTTTCTCTTTGTTGTTAAACATTTTGGTTTCACCAAAATGTATCTCTGTATAGATTTCTCTGTATTTTTCCTACTTGCAATTTGTTGGTATATTGAATTTGTAGATTGTATTTCTTTTTTTTTCATCTTCAGTAGCTTTTTATTTTTTATTTTTTTAAATAATATTTATTTTGTTATATTAGTCACCATACAGTACACCCCCAGTTCTTGATGCAATGTTCCATGATTCATTACTTGCATATAACACCCAGTGCACCATGCAGTATGTGCCCTCCTTAATACCCATCACCAGCCTATCCCAATCCCCCACCCCCCTCCCCTCTGAATCCCTCAGTTTGTTTCCCAGAGTCCACAGTCTCTCATGGTTCATTCCCCCTTCTGATTACCCCACCTTCATTCTTCCCTTCCTTCTCCTACCGATCTTCCTATTTTTTATGTTCCATAAATGAGTGAAACCATGTGATAATTGTCTTTCTCTGCTTGACTTATTTCACTTAGCATAATCTCCTCCAGTCCCATCCATGTTGCTGCAAATGTTGAGAAATCGTTCTTTCTGATGGCTGAGTAATATTCCATTGTATATATGGACCACATCTTCTTAATCCAGTCATCTGTTCAAGGGCATCTCGGCTCCCTCCACGATTTAGCTATTGTGGACAATGCTGCTATGAACATTGGGGTGCATATGGCCCTTCTCTTCACTACGTCTGTATCTTTGGGGTAAATACCCAGTAGTGCAATGGCTGGGTCATAGGGTAGCTCAATTTTTAACTTTTTAAGGGACCTCCACACTGTTTTCCAAAGTGGCTGTACCAACTTGCATTCCCACCAACAGTGTAAGAGGGATCCCCTTTCTCCACATCCTCTCCAACATTTGTTGTTTCCTGCCTTGTCCATTTTTGCCATTCTAACTGGTGTAAGGTGGTATCTCAGTGTGGTTTTGATTTGAATTTCCCTGATGGCTAATGATTTTGAACATTTTTTCATGTGTCTGTTAGCCATTTCTATGTCTTCATTGGAAAAGTGTCTGTTCATATCTTCTGCCCATTTTTTGATTTGATTATTTGTTTCACGTGTATTGAGTTTGAGTTCTTTGTAGATCTTGGATACCAGTCCTTTATCTGTAGTGTCTGTAGATTGTATTTCATCACTTCTGGAAAAATTTCAGCCATTTTCTCTTCATACATTGCCTCATTCTGTCTCTTTTACTTTTTTTTGGGGGGGGGTGCCGTCCACCCCACATGAAGAGCCTAAGGCTCCTCTTCCGTCCCGCCCCATGTGCCGTGCTCACCTCTCAGTGGGCTGCTGTGGGAGCCTCTGTCTCTTCTTCTAGAACTCCAATTAAACATGTTATACCTACCTACTGTAACCTTTATGGCACTGGCTCTCCATGGCAATTTTCACGTTTTTGTCTTTCCATGCTACATTTTGGATAGTTTCTTCTCAACTATCTTTCAGTTTACTAATTCTTAACTTGCATCTACTCTGTTTTTTAGGCCCATCCATCTTTAGTTTTTAATTTCATTTATTGTTTTGTCTAAGTTCTACTCGATTCTTTATCAGATCTACTGTGTTGCTTTAATAGTTTCCTCTTCCCTGAGGTATTTTCAAGTTTATATTTTATTTCAATGTAGTAAGCAAGGAGACCTGGTATCTGCTGGATTTGTTCATTGTGTTGATTCTCACTCATGGTGGATTTTAACTTATTATGTATTAGTCATTATGTTTGAAAAAACATTTGTGGCAACCATCAGAAATCTAGGATGAAGAAACGATTTTCATTTGCTTTTTCCAGGCACCTGAGGCCCCTTACTAGAACTATCTTAATCTAAATTCTGAGATTAAGGTTCCCTTAACTACTCAGGTGAGGAAACTGGATTCACAGGTGTTTTGGAAGTCCTTAGTTTAATGGAGTAATTGGGGTATCAGAGTCTCCACTTGGGGGCGGCCTAGGCTTTTGACTTCTGTGCCCTTTGTCAGGTAAGGCCATCAAACCCAACTTTGAATGCCAGACCTACTTTTCTAGGTTTTGATCTTCTCTAGATTTTAGCCAGGTGAATTTCTCATTATATTTTTAGTTCGTTTAGTTCTTTTAAGAAGACTTAAAAATATATTTCATCCTGCTTGTGTTCAGAAGGATTAATTTGAATTACTTAGGTCATAGTTGCTGAAAACAGAAGTATTAAATACTTTTTGAAAAAAAAATCTAATGAGAATTTTATCTCATATAGATGTATACCTGAGAACATATTCTTACCCTACTATGAGGAATGTGCTAATGCATGGAAATGTGACTATTTACCGCTAAATAAAAAAACAAGATGATCTTACGAAGCATTTTATGGAATAATTTAAGAACCACTGACATCTTCATGTAAGGCATTTTCTTTTCTCATGGCAACAAATGGAGTTAATAAACTGTGATCATTGTTCTTTTTTTTTTTTTTTTAAGATTTTATTTATTTATTTGACAGAGAGCCAGACAGCGAGAAAGGGAACACAAGCAGGGGGAGTGGGAGAGGAAGAAGCAGGCTCCCAGCGGAGGAGCCCGATGTGGGACTCGATCCCAGAACGCCGGGACCACGCCCTGAGCCGAAGGCAGCCGCTTAACAACTGCGCCACCCAGGAGCCCCCTGTGATCATTGTTCTTAATCAACTTATACTAAGAATTTGCATACCTTTTCCAGAATTGTCAAGAGAACAGTAATTAATGCCTGTGTATTTCCTAGCTAACAGTGTCTGCTTGTTTCTGTTAAAGGCAGAGGAGTGAAATTTGCCCCGTTGGTGTCCTTGATGAAGAAAGATGATGATTTCATCAAGGGGCAAATATTTATACCCAGGAGAATTTAAAAAGATTCAGATTGAACACTCGCCTCATAGTCCTGTGAATCTTGGCTATGGGTCAGTGGCAAATCTCTGCACCTGCGCTAACGCCAAGACCCTCCTCTCTTGGGGGGTCAAGATTATAATAAAAAAAATAAAGAATCCCACTCTCAGCAGAGAACTGGAAGTGAGATGATGTCCCTGAATTTGTCACTGTGTCGGATGGGAAATAGAAGAAAAATAAAAATCCTTTTGATGTCTGTATCTTAGTGTTCTCAAACATCATCCTAATAGCAATTAAGATAACTTTAATTAAAAGAATAAGGGAAGACCTAGGCCAGGGTGAAGTTCTTCTTTGATTTGACAAGTTTTAAGTCCTAGTTTACATGAACTGTAACTAAAGAATAAACATATGAAAAACACAGAAGTATATATTTTAAATGAGATCAAAGGTATAACTTGGAGTTCTTTTTGTTTCTGATGAAATCATGCAAAAGCATGATTTTAAAGAATTTGAATTGGGGCACCTGGGGGCTCTGTCAAGTGTCTTCGACACAGGGGCCTGGGATTGAGCTGCGCATTGAATTGCTCAGCAGGAAGCCTGCTTCTCCCTCTCCCTCTGCTACTCTCCCTGCTTGTGCTCTCTCACTATCTCTGTCAAATAAATAAAGTTCTTAAAACAAAATAAAAAAATTTGAATTGTATCCATACTGCAGGTATTTTAAAATCACTTCCCCCAGAATATGAAATGCATACTCAAAAATGCATTTTTCCCTTATTTCCAATGATGTGGTCAGTGTGGTGCTAAAGTCCTAGAAAGTAGTAATGAAAATTCTTAAGACTTATTTTCAGTATTTTAAGTCTGATAGAAATCACATATTTAAAAAAATCTGCACAAGCTAATGAAAATATCGTTTCTTTGCTTTTAGCTGGCATTGTAGTTGGTGGTATGATGCCAATTATCACAGGTGGAAAATTCTGAATGACAGCTATATGTCCTTTTTTTAATTTAAGATTTTAAGTAATCTCTACACCCAACGTGGGGCTCGAACTTAGAATCCCAAGATCAAGAGTTGCTTGTTCTACCGACCGAGCCAGCCAGATGCCCTTTGTGTCTTTTTAATAGAAATGTCATCACATAATGAGCAATATATTTGGTAAGTATATAGCCATTCAAAATACACAGTCCAGGGGAGCCTGGGTGGCTCAGTCAGTTAAGCCTCTGACTCGATTTTGGCTCAGGTCATGTTCTCAGAGTCGTGACATTGAGCCCCGCATCAGGCTCTGGGCAGGGCATGGAACCTGCTTGAGATTCTCTCAACAAATAAATAAAAACAAACAAACAAAACAAAGTGAAAAACAACCAATCCCCCCCCCCCAGAGTCTGTGAAAGAATATATTTAAAGGGTGTCCTGGTAATGAAAAATGTTGCAACTACCCTAAAATACCATTTAGCCCCTACTATCACTGTTCTTTCATCCTTCTGCTTGCAATGTCTGTGGAAAACTTAAGTCCCAACTGTCTCATGGTTCAAGAAAACTTCAATAATCCTATAGGACAGATCTCTCATGAGAATGAATAGTTTGCTGCATGCAATTTATCAAGACTCTAGTTTCATTAGAGGAAAAAGAATCAACTGTAACAAATATCTTACTTTCCAACAAAGATCTGAACACTTACGAATTAATTTTATTAAAGACTGATCAATCTTAATGCTTACAGGTCATTCCTGGAAGTGACGAAAGCTTCTGTTCAAAATCTAGGACTCAGAGATACTTAAGGTGCTAGAAATTGAAGATTCCAAAATGTAGTGAGTTGGTATTTCCAATTAGCTAATTTCTCCAATTTGAAAAACCAGATTAATAAATTTTGCCCTAGGGCCTTTTGTGGGGTCAGTCACTCTTGTTCTTTAATTAAACAATCATTCTCTGTAAGTGTTGACCAGCCAACACACAAATACCCAAGCAGAGAACATCTGAAGAAACCCCTTTGTGCAACCTCATTAAGGATAGCAAATTCAGTAAATTGTAGTTACTATAAAAGCCAAAAACCTCAAGAGCCTTTTAAACTAGATGGCTTTTGGGGCACCTGGGTGGCTCAGTTAACATCTGCATTCAGCTTGGGTCATGATCCCAGGATTCTCGAATGGAGCTCCTTGCTCAGGAGGGAGCCTGCTTCTCCCTCCCCCAATGCCCCTGCTTGTGCTCCCTCTCTCGCTATTAAGTAAAATCTTAACAAAACTAGATGGCTTTCAAAGATACAATTTCTTTGAAACTACACTTAAAATATGTACATATAGATATGCTTTTTTTGGGGGGGTCAGAATTCATTTTTGGCTAGATTCTCAAGAGATAAGCACTAGAGTTGCGTAAGGAAACTTGTCTGCAGGATAGTGGTTCTCACATATTTCTCATTTGTGTTGGGTTTTGATAAACCCAAACCTTTAAACATTGTTATTTGAAATTCCTACATTTTAAGTAACAAATTGGGAGTACACTGAATAACCTTTTTTCAAAATCCAATGCTGTCCCAACACCCTCTGAGATGGAGATAGATCTCCCCCAAAATGGGGGGGGGGTATGTTTTTTTTTTTTTTTTTTAAGATTTTTAAAAAAGTAATCTCTATACCCAACACGGGGCTCAAACGTAAACCCTGAGATCAAGACACATCCTCCACTAAACCAACCAGATAGATGCCCAAGGGGTACACCTCTTGAATGAGTACTGAAAGAAAAAAAACAGATCAAGCTGCCACTTAAACATAAATCAAGTCTTCAGAATATACATTACCCTGCAACCCCAGGAGAGCGCTATGCTCTACCCTAATTTATAAAAAGCAGTGGCTGGTAAGTCAAAGGTGAATTTTTATTTCTTGCCATTCAACCAAAATTCGTTGAAATTGCACATCCAATTAAACTATTTCAAGACAAAAATACAAAACCCAACTGACCCTAAAACAACCCATAGTCTTACGACAGTATTTTTGAATGACTTCATAGAAAAGGTAACAAAAAAATTGCAGTACACCTGCAGTGTCCTTGAATCACTTTTAATCAGTGAAACTTGGCATCCCGTGGTTGACATCCTATCAAAAAATCTTGATAATGGATAGATGAAATTTCCAGATATTAAAAATCAAGTATTAAAATTTACAATTAGCAAAAATCCAGTCCCCGTCATCATTTTGAAAGATGCACCAGGGAATGGTATAAAAGCTCTGCTTACCCACGTTAGTATCCCAACAGACATCTTAATATTCTTATTCTTATAAACATAACTGAGACTACATAATATTAGTAAAATTAATAACGTTTCTATTAGGATGAGTAACACCACAGAACTTGGTCAAAACCATTCAGGAAGCACATTTAACAAGGTAACACAGGCTACTTATGTTTGTGTTGTAAGGACCTTAGAATTTTCACCCTCATGCCTTCAAGTAATTTGTCAGATTAGTTTTAAATGAATACTTCAGGATGACACCTCAATAACTTCATCGTTCATCCAAATGAAGTCCTACAGCTTAGCCTTGCTGTATTTAAAATTTTATCAGTTGGCATTCACAGAGCCTGAATTTAGACTTCAAAGCCCCTTGGGGAAAAAAAAAACAAATGCGTTCTTTCAGTTCTTTTGTAAATTTCAAGACAATCTCTAGATGTAGTGTATTTCTTCAAAGTCATATATATCAAGACTTGATTGAAAAGTTTGGATTTTGTTTAAAAAGCCTTTATTCATTTTTGATCAGGGAAAGGACAATCTCAATGTCAACTTCTCACCTAATCGTAAATTTGAACTTAACAGGATTCACTGCCCTAAAGACGCTGCACCTACAGACTTTGACAACATAACTTAAAACGAAAATCTCCCTTGTTCCCTAAGGTTGCATGTTGAAATAATAAACAGTCCCTTGCAATAACCAACACTGGTACTTGGCCTAGGTTTAAGGTCAAATAGCAAAACAGGAGCAAAAGGAGGCCAAGTGCATTTAACTTGATAGCCAGCAAGTACAAACATCATTGAACAAAGAAAATTGCAGGCACCAAATGAAACAAAAGGCAGGTTCATCAGCATAAAAAATTTACATTTGGTTGAAGGTGAGGTCAACTATTCCGCATGTGAACATGTAGGTCAATCCTATAGACTAATGTGGCACCACAGAAAACAAAACTTAAATCCAACTACACTGAATGTTAAATTCAAAACTTGTTTACCCAGGAAAATTCTCCCAAATCTAGGGCTAAAACTGCTCTTCAATGCACCAGGAAGATGTTTTAATGACTGTCGCTTAGATTTGCACTGACCTACGAAAACTTAAAGTGTACTTTTCCCTACTAATCCTCCCTATGTCTGAATCTGGGTATGCTTAACTACTCAGTTCATGCACTAATGCATTAATGATGATGAAATCTACTACCATGACTTCTTCTAAGAACTCACACCACGTTAACAGTTAATACCCAATATAGCTTCCTAAAAATGCCCCAATAGAAAAATTTTGTTCAGCTTGGTGCTTGCTGTGACAATACCAACAGAATACAACTAATTTCCTCAGCCACTACTTCACAAATACCTGAACCTAACTTTTGCTCAAATTTTAACCACCTCATACCTATCTGCCAAAATGCTTGTTAAAATTTAACTGTTTTTGATACTCTTAAACTGTAGCTCCTACACACAGTTTAACAGTGCCTTTTCCCTGGGTGTATCTGGACATTTTAATCAAGAAAACAATTAGTCATCATGGTATTATGATTAGCCAAAGCTCTTTCTAGCAGACCACTGATAAAGTCTGATTTAGCGTATCTTTAATAAATGGCTTCCCAGAGACAGGAACAAAGCACAATCTTTTCTATTCATGAAAGGAGCTACCCACGTGCTTTGTGCCAAAAAGGTGCACTTTCCAAGACCTAGTCCAGAAGATTCATGGTCTGCTAGAAAGCTTCCACTAATGACAACCCTATGACAAGGTCTCCAGATATACAGAGAAGAAACGTTAAAGGTGTGGTAGAAGCCTCAATTTAGCAGGGAAATGAAGCCTTAGAGGATAATATACATCTAACAAAAATGGGGAACAGAAGGACACTGTAGCTGGCTATTCATAAAGGACCACAGTTTCTCCCTATGGACCAATACTCCCTACAAAATAAACTGTGCCTTAATTATTGCTTATTTTAAATTACACTTTTACAGAGCTATTTAGTACCTGACGCAGAAAAACAATCACATAAGGAAGCATTTATTTGAGGTTTAACATGAAATCATACAAATAAAATTTGTATAAACACAAATCCACATCGAGTCATAACACAGATAGCAAAAGACAAAGTAAAAACAAAGAAAACTAATTGGCGGCTATATACAGTTGGACACAGTTGTGTCTTGTACACTAGAAAGTCTTTTACAAAATAATCATCTTAGATCAACAGAAGACCGATCTTCAATGTCGTCCTGCAAGATGGGTTAACTTTAGCAATCTCCTCCTAAAAACAAAAACAAAATAGCAATTAGATTTGTGTAACTCTGAAAGCTTTCAAAGGTCCACTTTCATGAATTGTTTTAAGTCCTCAATTTATTCTTTTCTTCAATAATTAAAGATCACATGCATATTCGATGGCAAAATGTAATTTGGGTCTTTAATAAATTCACCCTGGAGTTCCCAAATGATACTAAATTTAAATTTAGTTAGGGAATTGGGGAATGCAATCTTCCCATATTCACAGGTTGAACTGTGCTAGATTAAGGTCTACTAGAAGTATCTCTAGTAAGCCAAAAACGCTCTTACAAAGATGAATTTCTATTAGGCTTATTGTATTTTAAGGAAACGAATTGCTGTGTGCATATGATCTTTAATTTATATCCCAGATTTTAAAGTTCTTGTTTTGGTTTGTAGATTTCACTATTAGCTATAAAAAGAAAAAGCAAGCATTAAATCTTAAAGAATGAACACTTAAAATGAGGCTCCACAATTGAAATACAACACTAAACAGAAGACCAAAATGATTAAGCTGTAAAAAGGCATTTATGTACTTTAACTCCTGTAAAAAACCATTTAAGTTAAGTTTAGACACTTAATCTTCAAAAAGATTAAAAAAGAAGCCAAAGTCTGAAGTTTTCCACTTTAATCTTTACGCTGGTACATGAAGTTGGAAGAGACCATACCACAGGACAGCGTTTTCTGGTGTATGCCTTGCGCTCTGCCCGCAACGTGCGACCCCCAGAGATAGACGTGGTCAGGGTGACACACGGCCTGCAATGAAGTTCCCGCTGGCGGGTACAAACAAGGTATAATGTCAGAGTTAGAAGACAACATTCTTGTTTTCCTTAAGTTGTACCCATTTCAGTACTTTACCTGTTAATAGTTCTAAAAAAGTTTAATTATTCCTCTAGACCACCTGGTACACAAAGCAAACAGAAAAACTCTTAAGTTTTTCTGTAGTACTAAAGAAAGTGAGATAAGACTTTAAAGTTAAAGATCTATAGACACTTTAGGCAAAACAGGCTCATAAAGCAATTAAAAAGTTAACAATTTAGTAAAAACAGACTACATAATATTTTGTTTTTACTTATTTTTCATTTGTCTATTGATCTTTAAATTAAATTAGACATTTCCACTGGTTTCTTGTACTCTTACACACACCTGTTTTCTCCAACGTCCTCCTTTAGTATGGCTGGTAATTGTTTTGGTGATTGCCACCCCCTCGAGATGCCTTGCCGTAAGTGCTCTGTTGGCCTATTTTGAAAACACAGAAAAATTATATTAAGATAGTTTTCTACAAAATGGTTTTATTTTAAATACTTTAGAAACAAACACGTACAACTCTGCATACCAATGTTAAAAATATCAGATATTTTAAACAGCCATTATAAACCAGTCACTTATCACATATTCTAGAACACTTCTATTATCCAAAATCTTTACATTACTATAATCACCCGATGACTAGCAAATGCCTAAAAACGTAACTCCAAACACTTCAAGAACGGAAAACCCACATAACAAACAGTTTCAGAATGGGACTGTACTTTAACATGGAATTTTAATACCATTGGTTTATGAAATTAAGTTAAATATTCTTACCACTGTAGTCTGCATATCCCTGTCCATATCCATAGTTCCCATAGTTATACCCAGTATAATCATAGCCGCCATAGCCACTATAGTTTTGATCACCACCATAGGCACTATTGTAATTTCCATATCCTTGATCATAATAGTTATTAAATCCTTGGTTCCAGTTTTGGCCCTGACCTGAAACAATGCACAATGATTGTTAGGAAACAACTTCTGACCCCCAATCCTAACATAAAATGTTGTGTTCCTGTCCCTCACTCTGAAAATCTTAAGCAGGTGGAATGGACATCTATGTAGTTATCTGAGAAAGTGATTATTATTCCAGTTGTGATAGAAGGGGGCAGAAAGTCCAATTGTGCCAATTATCAAGCTTCCTAACTTATGGAAAATCAGAACAAAAGTGAAGACAGGTAGGCTGTTTAGTTTTAAAACAAGGACTCCTGCCCAAAGAAACCCAGGACCCTATGGTGTTATCATGTAATCTTAACTACATTAAATTGGTTATTATTTTCCCAATAGTAAGGACACTGTCAGAGTGACCATTCTTTTTACTGACGCCAGTACACTAAGTAACAAAAACCCACCCACTAACTTGAGCACTTTTTATGTTGAAAATCTTGCTTTACTTTCTTATGGGCTTATTCCTATTTAGCAGTTTACAGCTTAAACCACGGAATCATTCTCAAAGAATTCAGTTCCAAAGAATTAAACCTCACCTCGTCCACGACCCCTAGTACCACCTCGTCCACCAGCTGCAGCACCTCTTCCTCCTTTTTGTTGTTGCTGTTGCTGCCTATATACCTCTTTGGGTTGTGCAACTTTAATTTCACACTATAAACACATTAAAAAAAAAACAACAATTTTTACTGTAATGTCAAGCCATTGTATTCTTCTCAAAACAAATTGAGAAATCTCACTGAACAAAACAAACGAAAAAACCACCTTCAAAATTTTCACTTAATAGAAGCAAAATGTCTTTACCTTCCCAGAACCAATTTGATGATATCTGCTTTCTAACAATTTCTTTACTGGCTCTTCGTCTGTGTATGTGATAAAACAAAACCCTCTTCTTTCATTTGTTTTTGTATCCATGGGAAGTTCAATATTTTCAATCTGAAACCAAGAAGCACACTCAAGATCATGCAGCAATGATAACAGCTACCAAAAGGTATTACAATGCCAAAGGTCCTCTTCAAGCTTCAATATAACATGCTGCATGCTATTCTAGTCAGGTTACTTCTGTATGGAAACTCATTTTATTATCAACATTGCAACACAAAGATTCATCTGTGAAGCATTTAGAGAAGCGCAAAACTTCATTTAATATCATTCTGCACCCAACAGATGCCACCGGTTGGTAAGTCCAAACACTGACCACCCCAAAGCACCTGTGTTTTGGCCAAAATAAATTATGATGTTGGTTTCCATCACAGCACAGAAAACAGCGATTAAGGTACAGTGACTAGAAGGGATCTGAGCAGTTAATTTAACCTCTTCCTCACCTAAGAAATCAATTGGTTCTGTAAAAAGCTGGGGAATAACATTACATAAACACACGAAGTATGAAAGACATATAAACATAATCATACAGCGCACCTCTCCAAAGGCTCCAAAATATTCTTTAATTTGCTCTTCAGAAGTATCTGGGCTCAATCCACCCACAAAAACCTTTTTGGGGGGTTCCTTCCCTTTTAAAGCTTTGGCCCTTTTGGGGTCTATCAATTTGCCATCCAGTTTGTGTTCTTTCAGTTCCAAAACCTAAAAGACAAATGTATTTAATCTGACAATATACAACCAAACCCCCAATTTGCAAAAAAGGACGCAGAAGCAGCACAGTGCAAACCTGCTCCTACCTTATCAACACTAGCAGCATCTTTGAAAAGCACAAATCCAAATCCTCTCGATCTTCCAGTCACTGGATCTGTTTTAATTGTACAGTCTACAACTTCCCCAAATCGAGACAAATATTCAGTCAGATCTTTCTTGCTTGTATCCCAGCTCAAGCCTCCAATAAACATTTTACTAGAAATAAAGTTATTGTTTAAAAAAAAAAAAGATTAGCAGCACCTCAAGGATTACTTCAGCTCTGGAATTATGTTCAACTACGAAATAAGTAGGGGGAACTTTAACCGTATATGCAAGTTAATTCAATCCGTGTCTACAGTTCACGTATCAACGAAAGACCACAAAATCCCAATTCCATCGAGGTCACTTGTTCGAAACAGTGGAGAGCTTGCTCACCACACTGCATAATACAAAATTTAAACGAGGCCAACAAAGTGTGTTCCACATTGCTAAGTTTTTGAAATCCAACTTCCTAAGCTGATCCCTCACAACTTAGGTCCACCCTCTTCCACAGCTGTCAAGGCAATGTTCCACCTCAAGAACTCGTAACGCGTACTGGGCATCCGGGTACCAGTCACACACTGATTCCCAAACTAAGAATTCAGTCAACTTCCCCCAGGAAAGCTGTGCGGGGGCCCTAACACAGACACAATGAAAAGGCGGCGGCAGCTGCAGCATGTGGCGCAGCGAGGACGGCCCCTCCCCCTCAGGCCCCACGCGGCGCCTGCGCACTCGGGACACAGACGCCGCCGCCCTCCTCCTCCAACTCCTCCGCCCTTCCCCCACCTTCCGCGGGCCTCTCTAGTCACCCCCTCCGTCTCCTACTTTCCTCTTCCCCCCAAGGTAGTGGGGCCCAGCGGGCACGCGGGGAATCGACTCGGGGCAAGAACAGGGGCAGCGCGCGGCTCCCAAGGGATGAAGAGCGCGTGCGGCGCGCTGGGGGAGGGGGAACAGAGGAGAAGCGTGCGGTACCCGTCATCCTGCTGATTCTTGCTCGCGTTGATCTTGGATCCCTCTGCGAATTCCTCTATGTTGCTGTACTCGTTCATGTCCTCCATGGTGGCGGAGTTGTCGGCCGGGGGGTGCTGGCGCGCAGTCCGGGTCGCGGCAGCAGCGGCGGCGGAGCGTTGTATGGAGCTGGATTTAAAATGGCGGCGGAAGAGATCCGGGCGCCGCCTGCGCCCTCCCTTTATAGCCGCCCCGCCCGCCAATCGGGAGGGCTGCTGGGCGGTGACGTGGCGCTGGGCCCGGCGCGCCCCCTGCCGGGCGGAGCTGGGAGCGAGCGAAGGGAGGAGCGGGGCGAGCTGCCGCGGCGCCCGCGGCCGCCAATGGGAAAGGCTGCGGGAGGCTAAAGTAGCGGGAGCGGAGGGGAACAATGGCGGCGGCACATGGGAAAGCCGGGGCGGGACCTCCATCGCGGCCCTCCCGGTGAGGAGCGAGGTCGTGGGTGAGGGGACGCGGGCTTAAGATGAGAGAAGCGTCAGAAGAGAAAAACGAAGGGGCGAAAAGTCCTGGGGTCAAAAATCCCGAGCAGCGCCGTCGCAGGGCCACAGTCCCTCTTGTCTTGAGAGCCTTTGTCTCTGGCGTCCGGTCCGGCCCACTCCTGGCAAAGAGCCTTCAACCCCGCCTTTTTCCAAAGCCCTCGGTCCCCCAGTACGGACTGCTGCGGAGGCGGCTGCTGCTATCGATTAGCACCGTGGCCGGGTTGCTCCAGAAAAAAGGCGGACTGCGCCCGGTGCCGGCGGCTGAGACAGCTAGCGCGCCCGCCCGCCCGTCGCCGCGCGCACGCGTGTTTTGTCCTCGAGCTGGCTGGAACCAGCCGAACAGGAAGCGGGCGCGCGGTGGCCCCTCCGGACCGCGGCGCGGCGCGGGTGCCTCTTCCGCTACCGCCACAGGCTCGCGGGCCTCCTTAGCCGATCAGCCGGAGCCCAGGCCAACGCAATCAGGCAAACCTGTCCCGGCACGGCCTCTTTTGCAGGCTGAGGACGGGAGGAGGGGCGCGAGCCCGGTCAGGTTACTGTAAATATGCAAAAGCGGAGGCAGTGGGCGGGGAGGGGGCTAGGTGCCGTAGAGGGCAAGGGGCACTCACATCCCCGGCGCGCCACTCGCGGGGCTTCCGTCTGCACGTGCCCCGGGCCTCTCCCGCTCGCTCAACCAGTCTGCGGAGCGCGCGCGCGCCCGCGCACCCGGCTCCCGCGTTCGCTTCTTTGTTCCCGCCCACGCAAGGCCCATTTTGACGGATCGGGTTCGAGGCTCTCTGGTGGCCAATCGGCGTCGACGCCTTTACTTCCCCCCACCCCCTCGGAACTCCGCGAGGGCCGCCCCCTTTCCCTGCCCACGTGCCCTAGGGCCCTAGGCAGCTAGGTAGTTCAGAGCGCCTGTGCGGCCGTCTCATCCACCTTCAGGGGCGCGGAGGTGGCTCTGTTCCTCGTCTTCCGGACCGCACGCGGTTGCCGAGTGGGAGATCCTTGCGGGGCTGTCGGAAGCCTAGGACGGTGCTGGGGGCGC
>NW_024426996.1:17891946-17894309 GCF_017311325.1 Ursus maritimus | reverse complement strand
CCCCAGGAAAGCTGTGCGGGGGCCCTAACACAGACACAATGAAAAGGCGGCGGCAGCTGCAGCATGTGGCGCAGCGAGGACGGCCCCTCCCCCTCAGGCCCCACGCGGCGCCTGCGCACTCGGGACACAGACGCCGCCGCCCTCCTCCTCCAACTCCTCCGCCCTTCCCCCACCTTCCGCGGGCCTCTCTAGTCACCCCCTCCGTCTCCTACTTTCCTCTTCCCCCCAAGGTAGTGGGGCCCAGCGGGCACGCGGGGAATCGACTCGGGGCAAGAACAGGGGCAGCGCGCGGCTCCCAAGGGATGAAGAGCGCGTGCGGCGCGCTGGGGGAGGGGGAACAGAGGAGAAGCGTGCGGTACCCGTCATCCTGCTGATTCTTGCTCGCGTTGATCTTGGATCCCTCTGCGAATTCCTCTATGTTGCTGTACTCGTTCATGTCCTCCATGGTGGCGGAGTTGTCGGCCGGGGGGTGCTGGCGCGCAGTCCGGGTCGCGGCAGCAGCGGCGGCGGAGCGTTGTATGGAGCTGGATTTAAAATGGCGGCGGAAGAGATCCGGGCGCCGCCTGCGCCCTCCCTTTATAGCCGCCCCGCCCGCCAATCGGGAGGGCTGCTGGGCGGTGACGTGGCGCTGGGCCCGGCGCGCCCCCTGCCGGGCGGAGCTGGGAGCGAGCGAAGGGAGGAGCGGGGCGAGCTGCCGCGGCGCCCGCGGCCGCCAATGGGAAAGGCTGCGGGAGGCTAAAGTAGCGGGAGCGGAGGGGAACAATGGCGGCGGCACATGGGAAAGCCGGGGCGGGACCTCCATCGCGGCCCTCCCGGTGAGGAGCGAGGTCGTGGGTGAGGGGACGCGGGCTTAAGATGAGAGAAGCGTCAGAAGAGAAAAACGAAGGGGCGAAAAGTCCTGGGGTCAAAAATCCCGAGCAGCGCCGTCGCAGGGCCACAGTCCCTCTTGTCTTGAGAGCCTTTGTCTCTGGCGTCCGGTCCGGCCCACTCCTGGCAAAGAGCCTTCAACCCCGCCTTTTTCCAAAGCCCTCGGTCCCCCAGTACGGACTGCTGCGGAGGCGGCTGCTGCTATCGATTAGCACCGTGGCCGGGTTGCTCCAGAAAAAAGGCGGACTGCGCCCGGTGCCGGCGGCTGAGACAGCTAGCGCGCCCGCCCGCCCGTCGCCGCGCGCACGCGTGTTTTGTCCTCGAGCTGGCTGGAACCAGCCGAACAGGAAGCGGGCGCGCGGTGGCCCCTCCGGACCGCGGCGCGGCGCGGGTGCCTCTTCCGCTACCGCCACAGGCTCGCGGGCCTCCTTAGCCGATCAGCCGGAGCCCAGGCCAACGCAATCAGGCAAACCTGTCCCGGCACGGCCTCTTTTGCAGGCTGAGGACGGGAGGAGGGGCGCGAGCCCGGTCAGGTTACTGTAAATATGCAAAAGCGGAGGCAGTGGGCGGGGAGGGGGCTAGGTGCCGTAGAGGGCAAGGGGCACTCACATCCCCGGCGCGCCACTCGCGGGGCTTCCGTCTGCACGTGCCCCGGGCCTCTCCCGCTCGCTCAACCAGTCTGCGGAGCGCGCGCGCGCCCGCGCACCCGGCTCCCGCGTTCGCTTCTTTGTTCCCGCCCACGCAAGGCCCATTTTGACGGATCGGGTTCGAGGCTCTCTGGTGGCCAATCGGCGTCGACGCCTTTACTTCCCCCCACCCCCTCGGAACTCCGCGAGGGCCGCCCCCTTTCCCTGCCCACGTGCCCTAGGGCCCTAGGCAGCTAGGTAGTTCAGAGCGCCTGTGCGGCCGTCTCATCCACCTTCAGGGGCGCGGAGGTGGCTCTGTTCCTCGTCTTCCGGACCGCACGCGGTTGCCGAGTGGGAGATCCTTGCGGGGCTGTCGGAAGCCTAGGACGGTGCTGGGGGCGCAGTGGGCGCCGCCCTCCGCCCTTCCTACCAGTAGGCCGATTCCGGTAGTTGCATCCGGTAGGGAAATGGTCGTGCTATCGGTGCCCGCCGAAGTCACTGTGATCCTGTTAGATATCGAAGGTACCACAACCCCGATTGCTTTCGTGAAGGTGAGGGGCGGAAGGGAGCGGGGAAGTGACTTGTGCTTAAAAGCAATTAAAAACATTTTTTTTTTAAAGTATTGTATACCTTGTACCAGAGACATGAGGCGTAGGAGAGGCGGTGTGGCTTTGCACCCGCTGTGGGGTGGGAGGAAGTAGAAAGGCTGCAGCGGGTTGCGGGGTTGCTTTTCGTCAGCGCACGCTGTTCGTCCTCCGCCGTCCCTGTCCTTGGTTAAATGCAGATGGATGGGAAAGGGGTGGAGATGGTGGCGAAAAAGGGTGGAGGAGGGCAGATACGTCCGGGTGGGGAAAGGGAACGTGCCCCCCC
>NW_024426996.1:17849698-17891936 GCF_017311325.1 Ursus maritimus | reverse complement strand
GAGGACGGCCCCTCCCCCTCAGGCCCCACGCGGCGCCTGCGCACTCGGGACACAGACGCCGCCGCCCTCCTCCTCCAACTCCTCCGCCCTTCCCCCACCTTCCGCGGGCCTCTCTAGTCACCCCCTCCGTCTCCTACTTTCCTCTTCCCCCCAAGGTAGTGGGGCCCAGCGGGCACGCGGGGAATCGACTCGGGGCAAGAACAGGGGCAGCGCGCGGCTCCCAAGGGATGAAGAGCGCGTGCGGCGCGCTGGGGGAGGGGGAACAGAGGAGAAGCGTGCGGTACCCGTCATCCTGCTGATTCTTGCTCGCGTTGATCTTGGATCCCTCTGCGAATTCCTCTATGTTGCTGTACTCGTTCATGTCCTCCATGGTGGCGGAGTTGTCGGCCGGGGGGTGCTGGCGCGCAGTCCGGGTCGCGGCAGCAGCGGCGGCGGAGCGTTGTATGGAGCTGGATTTAAAATGGCGGCGGAAGAGATCCGGGCGCCGCCTGCGCCCTCCCTTTATAGCCGCCCCGCCCGCCAATCGGGAGGGCTGCTGGGCGGTGACGTGGCGCTGGGCCCGGCGCGCCCCCTGCCG
The DNA here is from genome assembly GCF_017311325.1 of Ursus maritimus. Taxonomy (NCBI): domain Eukaryota; kingdom Metazoa; phylum Chordata; class Mammalia; order Carnivora; family Ursidae; genus Ursus; species Ursus maritimus. The sequence goes on along the minus strand of NW_024426996.1, from coordinate 17,891,359 downwards.
GGCGGAGCTGGGAGCGAGCGAAGGGAGGAGCGGGGCGAGCTGCCGCGGCGCCCGCGGCCGCCAATGGGAAAGGCTGCGGGAGGCTAAAGTAGCGGGAGCGGAGGGGAACAATGGCGGCGGCACATGGGAAAGCCGGGGCGGGACCTCCATCGCGGCCCTCCCGGTGAGGAGCGAGGTCGTGGGTGAGGGGACGCGGGCTTAAGATGAGAGAAGCGTCAGAAGAGAAAAACGAAGGGGCGAAAAGTCCTGGGGTCAAAAATCCCGAGCAGCGCCGTCGCAGGGCCACAGTCCCTCTTGTCTTGAGAGCCTTTGTCTCTGGCGTCCGGTCCGGCCCACTCCTGGCAAAGAGCCTTCAACCCCGCCTTTTTCCAAAGCCCTCGGTCCCCCAGTACGGACTGCTGCGGAGGCGGCTGCTGCTATCGATTAGCACCGTGGCCGGGTTGCTCCAGAAAAAAGGCGGACTGCGCCCGGTGCCGGCGGCTGAGACAGCTAGCGCGCCCGCCCGCCCGTCGCCGCGCGCACGCGTGTTTTGTCCTCGAGCTGGCTGGAACCAGCCGAACAGGAAGCGGGCGCGCGGTGGCCCCTCCGGACCGCGGCGCGGCGCGGGTGCCTCTTCCGCTACCGCCACAGGCTCGCGGGCCTCCTTAGCCGATCAGCCGGAGCCCAGGCCAACGCAATCAGGCAAACCTGTCCCGGCACGGCCTCTTTTGCAGGCTGAGGACGGGAGGAGGGGCGCGAGCCCGGTCAGGTTACTGTAAATATGCAAAAGCGGAGGCAGTGGGCGGGGAGGGGGCTAGGTGCCGTAGAGGGCAAGGGGCACTCACATCCCCGGCGCGCCACTCGCGGGGCTTCCGTCTGCACGTGCCCCGGGCCTCTCCCGCTCGCTCAACCAGTCTGCGGAGCGCGCGCGCGCCCGCGCACCCGGCTCCCGCGTTCGCTTCTTTGTTCCCGCCCACGCAAGGCCCATTTTGACGGATCGGGTTCGAGGCTCTCTGGTGGCCAATCGGCGTCGACGCCTTTACTTCCCCCCACCCCCTCGGAACTCCGCGAGGGCCGCCCCCTTTCCCTGCCCACGTGCCCTAGGGCCCTAGGCAGCTAGGTAGTTCAGAGCGCCTGTGCGGCCGTCTCATCCACCTTCAGGGGCGCGGAGGTGGCTCTGTTCCTCGTCTTCCGGACCGCACGCGGTTGCCGAGTGGGAGATCCTTGCGGGGCTGTCGGAAGCCTAGGACGGTGCTGGGGGCGCAGTGGGCGCCGCCCTCCGCCCTTCCTACCAGTAGGCCGATTCCGGTAGTTGCATCCGGTAGGGAAATGGTCGTGCTATCGGTGCCCGCCGAAGTCACTGTGATCCTGTTAGATATCGAAGGTACCACAACCCCGATTGCTTTCGTGAAGGTGAGGGGCGGAAGGGAGCGGGGAAGTGACTTGTGCTTAAAAGCAATTAAAAACATTTTTTTTTTAAAGTATTGTATACCTTGTACCAGAGACATGAGGCGTAGGAGAGGCGGTGTGGCTTTGCACCCGCTGTGGGGTGGGAGGAAGTAGAAAGGCTGCAGCGGGTTGCGGGGTTGCTTTTCGTCAGCGCACGCTGTTCGTCCTCCGCCGTCCCTGTCCTTGGTTAAATGCAGATGGATGGGAAAGGGGTGGAGATGGTGGCGAAAAAGGGTGGAGGAGGGCAGATACGTCCGGGTGGGGAAAGGGAACGTGCCCCCCCGCCCCCCGCCGGCCAGGTGTGCGCCCCGTCGCCCCGCAGGTGAGCGCGTGCTTGGCTCTGGGTTGGGCATGGCTAGGCGGCGGCCGCGATTCAGTGGTTCTGGAGGCTTCTAGTCCTGCAAAACGTAGACTGAAGCGTCAGGATGACTTTTCAGGTAGCCCTGGTGTCTTGGGCCGTGGTGGTTACTCTTCGCCCCTTCCCACTCCTGCTATTAGTGGCCGAACTGCACTTTTTATGTTATTGGACTAGGCACTGCGGAATGCAGTGCTGATTTATTAAGCTACAGAACAAACATGTCTAGATTACGTTCATTTTCCTCTGAAAACCATGGAAACTTGAACCTCTTACCCAAAGCCTCTATTCTCGGGTATCACTATTAATCAAACAATTGTCTACGCCTAATTCGTAAGCTTATAGCTCTGCATTATAGCAGGGCTTAATATTAAATATCAATATAACTTTAAAAAGAATTCCTCGGGCCTAGTCTACGCTTTATTGGATTTCTGTTTAAGATGAAAACATTAACTAAAAGGGTTTGCATACAATAATAGAGATAACTGTTTACGATGTAGGAAAAACCCATCTTCCAATAAATTGAGTAGTCTTTTAAATTTTTTAAAGTTTTATTTTATTTATTTTTTTTAAAGATTTATTTATTTATTTATTCAACAGAGATAGAGACAGCCAGCGAGAGAGGGAACACAAGCAGGGGGAGTGGGAGAGGAAGAAGCAGGCTCATAGCGGAGGAGCCTGATGTGGGGCTCGATCCCATAATGCCAGGATCACGCCCTGAGCCGAAGGCAGACGCTTAACCGCTGTGCCACTCAGGCGCCCCTAAAGTTTTATTTTTAAGATTACCTATGAAGAATGTTTTTCTTGATGTGGATTATAATGTAAAATCAGTGTACACTTTTAGGACTCCAGTATAACAACCACTTACAAATTTTTTTGGAAGAATCACAAACCATCTTAGCACAAGTTCTTAAGAAATCTAGTTTGACATTTTTTTTTTCTTAGTTTTTAATCACACCAGAGGCCTCTAGAAATATTCAGGATTGACCAAATGCTGGTAATGGAGTTGACTTTTTTTCCCTTAATGACTGACAGAATAACTGCTTTCTCAGAGTTTTCAGAGAAGAAAGGATTCCTTGTCTTTATGGGTTATAGTTAACAGCTTAACTCCACCAGGGATAATGACAGGAGAGGTAGTGATACAGCATAAGATTATGTACTATTCTTGGAAAGTTGATTAAGGACTAGATACCTCATGCAAATCAGTTTTGTAACAAAACATCATAGGTGCCTCTCCCACCTCTCCACTCCCCCCCTCCCCAACCAATCCTGTCTTTTGCCAGATGACAGGAGCCACTTCTTGAAATCTTTGTTTATGGTAGACTTATTCTGACATCTTTCTGAGAGTTAAAATGCCTTCATCGCCTAAATCTTTTTTTTTTTTTAAGTTTGACACTCATCTATAAGTAAAGTCAAGGCAGGCTGAAAAAATGATTTGGGGGGGTTTTGTTTATTTTTTAAATTTTATTTATTTTTTTAATTTAAATTCAAGTTAGTGTATTAATAGTTTCAGGGTAGAGTTTAGTGATTCATCAGTTGCATATAACACCCAGTGCTCATTTCAGTGGTTTTGTTTAAAGGATAGTTTCTTGTGCTTTGTCCTGTAATCTGTCTTTATTTTATTCACATTAATTATTAATCTGTTATAACCTAATAAGCTATTATTAATTTGTTACACATTAGTTTATCAAAACTGTTGTTTCCAAAAGTATATTCAGAAGAACGTTAAGTCTGTGTGGATATTTACAGTAATTCTGCAAAAAGGATTCCATTATTAAATGCACTTTTGGGGAATGTTAGGCTATACACATTCAACTGGTTTCTTTATTGCACAACTTCTCAGAGCCTTTATATCATACACATACATGCACACACATATATGTTTAATGAGCCTTCAGGAGAGTGACATTTCACAAATTTACTTGAACAAAAAACTTTTAGCGGAGTATGTCAAGGATTAATCTTTTAAACACCTTTTAAAGAGGTACTAAATCATATCCTTGAATCTCTGAGCGTGGAGGTGGGAATTGGGAGATGTTTGTTCTACTTTGGAGTTTATTAGTCACGTTAGGGATGTGGAACATATAGGCCTACTTCCTGCGGAACCAAACATCGAGTACTATATATATGTGACTTGTATACTTGACTCATCCTCAAAAACTCTGTGAGGTGTGTGCACTGTCCACATTTTACTCATAGGAAACTAAGATTCTTAACAATTGAACAGTATGCCTGGAATGTGAACCCAAATTATCTGACTCAAAAACTCTTACTCTTTACATGATTACACTTGACCTCTAAAGTGGAAACCACAGTGCTTGTTCCATGTCTTTGCTTGGTTTCTGTATATGTTAAATGACACAGTTGATATGAGAGCACTTTAATCAACACGAAGTACCGTAAAAGGATATGGTAACAAATTTCGGTTTATACTGCCTCTTGGTGATAGGTTTAGGAGTGAACCCTTGAACCACAATAACTATAATTGAGTCTTTATTTGGAGATTTGGTCCTATAGTCAGTGTATACTGTGAAAATTGAGTATTGTCAAAAATTGCCCTTGAAAAAGACCCATAGGAAGTCATTCCTCTTCGGCGCCTGATTTCCATTTTTCAGTAAGTCATGCATTCATTTTTCCTTTAAGGTGAAAACATATCCCTGAACATAGAGGAAGTAGTTGATTTGGGATTTGGTGACATAAATGAAAAATAGGTTATATCAAACATTAGCCTCATACTGAGCCACTCACACTGTAAGAGACACTGGGGGAACTGAGACTATTCCTCTGGGGAACAGAACACCCCATTGAGTGGAATAACACACAGATTGCCAGCACTTACTATGGTTATTTTTTCCTTTCCTCCTTTTTTTTTTGGTCTGAGCACTTACAGTTAAATGTGTTTATGATGCACCTTAACTATGTAACACAAACAGTCTGGGATATCTCATGGGATTCTCTAGAATCTTCTCAGTCCGGGAGGTGGTGTTCTCTGGACAGCCTGCTGCTCTATCACGGCATGCCTCAGCCCTTCTGGGTCAGACAACAAAAAAACAATGGATTGATTGATTGATTTTTTAAAAGATTTTATTTATTTATTCGACAGAGAGGCAGCGAGAGAGGGAACACAAGCAGGGGGAGTGGGAGAGGGAGAAGCAGGCCTCCCACTGAGTAGGGAGCCTGATGCGGGGCTCGATCCCAGAACACTGGGATCGTGACGTGAGCCTAAGGCAGACGCCCAGTGACTAAGCCACGAAGGCGCCCCAAAAACAATGGTTTTATTTACCTGCTGTTGTATCTTATTTTCTCTGAGTCATAGAATTGTCAAATTTCTAGGACAGGAGGGGCTCCTAGCTAGGATCATGCAGTGAATTTTGCAACCAGCTAATTAATTTCTCATGAATTGATGCCCAGAGGGAGATCCTGTGTGAGGTCATCACAACTTGTTGGGAGCAGAGCAGCACTAGAGCCCAGCTTTCCTTATCTAGATGGTCCCCATGCATCTGAATCCTCAGCCTCCAGCCTTGCCCCTCACTGCAGGACACATGCCTGTGGATTTGGTTTTCCTTTCACGTGCTGATTCTGATCCTTTCCAGTGCTGCTCTCCCAACACTTTTTGGTCATGTACACCATCAGCAGAATTGGAGCAGGCACGGCCAATAGAGTTTATCAGTTGTGGGGGCGCCTGGGGGTTTCAGTCAGTTGAGTGTCTTACTCTTGATTTGGCTCAGGTCATGATGTCAGGGTTGTGGGATCAAGCCCCGCGTCAGTCTCTGAGCTCAGCAGGGAGTCAGCTTGGGATTCTTTCCCCCTGTCCCTCTTCTTTCCCTCTCTCTCTCTCTCTCATATAAATAAATAAATCTTAAAAAAAAAAAGAATTTATAAATTGTGTATACGTACTATTATTATGTTACAATGGAATTTGAAGATGAGATTAAAATAATAAATGTGAACAAGTGTTGTTATACTCTCTTCCCTTATCCCATTGAATCATCTTGCATGCCCCATGGAGCCACCACTTGAATTTTGTCCGTGTGTTGTAGTATTCATTTTCTGACTTTGTACATTGTATTATTATGGTGTTTTTAGTCTGTTAGCCTCTGAAATAACACTGTCACTAGTCTCTGCGGTTATCCTGTCAGGAACCTTCAACCATTGTTTCTGGATTTGGAGAAAATTATCCTCTTGTTTCTGAAAATACTCTTTAATTTGGTGGCTTTCCTGTTGTTATCTGTTGACATGTACATGTAACATGTACATGCAACAACAGTTGAGGTAGTTACGTTCTACAGAGTCACTGAGAACCTTGTATTAGCAAATAATGACTCATTGCCCCTAAAGAAAATACAAGGCTAGGTTCTTGTGAGCCTCTGGTCACAACATTTCTGTGAACTGACTAGTATGTGACCTTGTCTTATGTGTGTTTCTGTTTCCTTTATTTAATGTATATTGTTGATGGGTTAGCATTGAACTCACAGCCAGTTGTACTGTAACTCCTGCTTTAATGAAGCCTATCTAAACACACGTATTTTCTCCTGAAGGCCCATCACAATTTATTGTGCTCAGGAACACTAGGCAGTACTTCAGCATTTTGCTTGGGGGCCATTTTGAACTGCAAAATCAGCAGAAGGTACAAAATGCAAAAAATATGGCACTAAACAGACTCTGAAAAGGATGCTTGTTTAAACTACGAGAGGTGAAATGAGGTGAATTGTCACTTTGTGCTAGGAACGTGTACAATCAAGTGTTTACAGATTTTTGCCACTGGGCACATGTACTTAATTTTGAATGATCAGGAAAGTGCAGCGAGTATTGATTTGGGGGTTACAAGTAAATTTTAGTGAGTAGGAGAATTTGCGAGTACGGAATCTATAAGTCATGAGAATTGACAGTATAGAGTAGTAGTTATACGTGTGGGCTTGGACACCTTACAGGTCTGGATTGGCATTCTGGCTGCTCTCTGTGTTTTACGGCAGGTTAGTTAATGTCTCTGAGTCTAGGTACATATTTTCTCAGCTGTATTGTGGAGCTGTCTACCTCAGAAGGCTACTGTGGACATTTAATGGGTGCTTAGCCCTTAAAAAAACTTCGTAAAATGAATGAATATGTTTACATCAATATTTCATCTACCATCCCAATAGATCTTGTTAGGGAATAGTGGGCAGGGGACATGTTTTTCATTTATGCCTTAGGAAAACCTTGTGCTTGAGAATAAAATCTTGGTTATAATTAAGAAGATCTCGTTCACTGAAAATATGAATCTGATTGGGATTTTTATCCCTAAAATATGTTAAGTGGGGACATGGTGGGTCCCCTAGCCAAAGGCTCTTTATGTCTGTGCTTCTCAGACTTGACTGTGTATACAAATCATTCAGGGATATTGATAAAATGTTATTTCTGATTCAGAAGACCTGGAATGGGACTTGATGAATTTTTCACAGGTGCCCTGGTGCTACTGCTGCTGCTCTGTATACCACACTTTTTAAGTATTGAGGCTTCATACAGATTTGTTAGTTGTACCTATGTGTAGGCCTGTTAGCACTGCTCTTTTCTAATGGCTCATTTGATATGATAAAGTAGACCAAGCAAGAGAGTATAGATGAGTTAGAGGAAGTCTGTCAACATTAACAGAAGCACCACCTCTCAAAGGTTAAGTAAATTGGTTATGGATCAGTAGGGCTGTATACAAGAGAACAGGTAATGTAGTAAGCCTGGTAGACAGTAAAGCATTATGCAAATGGCCACTTCCCAACTTTAGCAAATCGTCTTCCAGAACTGAAGTGTAAAGAAAGCAAAAGCACCATTCGTTCTTAAAGGACAAATAGAATGTTAGCAAGGAGTTACGCGCACTTACAGGACCAACTAGATAGTACACTTAAATGTTTATTTAATTGAATGTGTATGTACAGCAGGGACCTGCGTAAGAAGCTTTTGGGCTCGTATCCTGGCAGATGGGCAGGTAAACAGAGCTTTGCTAAACCTGTTGTATTCGTTTCTCCTGGTTGCTGTAACAAAATTACCACAAACTTAGTGGTTTAAGACAGTATAGATTTATCATGTTATACTTCTGGACAGTCAACTCTGAAATGGATCTCACGCTCACGGAGTTAAAATCAAGGTGTTGGAGGGGTTGTGTCCCTTCCGAAAATTCTAGAAAAATTTCCCTGCCATTCCCACTTTCTAAAGGCTGCCCACATTTCCTGGTTTGTGGGCCTCTCTCTGTCTTCAGAGGCAGCAGCATGGCATCTTCAGACCAGTCTCTCACTCTCTGTCTTTGAGTTTCCTACTTCCTTTTACCTTTAAGGGCTCTTGTGATTGTATAAGGCCCAACCACATAATCCAAGGATAATCTTCCCATCTTGATTCTTAATTTAATCATGCCTGCAGTACTTTTGCCATATAAAGTAAGTTTGGGATACGGATATCTGAGAGGGGAAATTTTCCCCTCTAGCTACTTGATGAACACGAACATTTCTAATAGATGCCTTTGTCTGTTCTAGGGCACATAGGAATTAGAATTCATAATGACTCCACTTGTGTTTTGAAATTTATCATTAATAGTGTTGGATGCAAGCTATAATATTTTCTTTAAGATTTGACAGATTTTTTTTTTTTTTTAATCGTGTTGGTGTTTAAGGATTGTGCTGGTATGGGGCGCCTGGGTGGCACAGCGGTTGAACGTCTGCCTTCGGCTCAGGGCGTGATCCCGGCGTTACGGGATCGAGCCCCACATCAGGCTCCTCCTCTATGAGCCTGCTTCTTCCTCTCCCACTCCCCCTGCTTGTGTTCCCTCTCTCGCTGGCTGTCTCTGTCTCTGTCAAATGAATAGGTAAAATCTTTAAAAAAAAAAAAAAAAAAGGATTGTGCTGGTATAGAGGTTGGTAAAGGCAGTGTTTAGGGGCTGGAGTTTTAGAGAATGAGGTAGTTGGCAAGGTTTTGACTTAGACTGAGGGGGAGAAAAGATCCCAAACTAAACTTTCTACTTTAGAAAATAAGAATTAGACAAATCCTTGATCCTGTAAATAATGTTTATTTGAAGTAGCAGATACCCATTTAATTGAAAATCAAAATGATAAAGATTTTAATTTTATGTATTTATTTTTAAAGAATTAATTAATTAAAAAAGTTTTTAAGTGGGCTCCTTTCCCAACATGGAGCCCAACGCAGGGCTTGATCTCACCACCCATGAGATCATGACCTGAGCTGAGACCAACAGTCAGACGTTTAACTGACTGAGCCACCCTGGCCCAGGTGCCTATCTTTAAAGATTTTATTTTTAAGCAAGCTCTGCACCTAATGTGGGGCTTGAACTCACAACCCCAAGATCAAGATTCACACACTCCACGGACCAAGCCAGCCAGATGCCCCTTGATTCTCTTTAAAAACATAATCCTGCTTATATGCTCTTCTGGTGTTTGTTTAATAATTTTTTGAGATGTATTTTATGTTAAAACACTTTTAGAAATGGATAATGTATTCTTGATTGTTTAACGATGGTTGTAATTTACTCTTTTATGTTCTTTTATAGTTCAGCAGTGTATTTTAGAGGATAATAATTGAGAAATGTTGAAGTTGACATTTCTTTCTCATGAAAACTGCTATGTTAATTTTATGGTCTTTCTAGGAAAAGAGCTCGTGTTGTCTGATAGTATATCCCAACTTCGATTAAACATCCATCTGATAAGTATTGCTTCTAATGTTTTCAGCACTGAGAGGTATATGATGCCTATTCTGCCCTCAATAGGAAACTGCTAGAAGACAACCCTCAAGGGACAGCCAACTAGAACCTTCCTTCTACCTGTGCTGTTGATTATTGACACCAGTAACTGCATTTGAGTCATGTTCCCGGCCTTCATTCACTCTGTGAGATTATTAGGCTTTTTCACCTGCAAGGATGAGGTTATAGAATCTGTTGTGCTTGTAAAGTGGTGATGAAGATTGAACGAAGTAGAATGCAAAAGCCTTCGAAAATTATAAAGCTCTTTAGAAACACTGATTATAACGCAAGAAGTACCAGACTGATACAGGAAGTGCTTGTGAAGAGTCAGTAAGGAAAAGAGGGAACTAACATTTATTGAGACCCACCTGCTCCACATTTTTTCCCACCATGATTACCTGCACCTCTGCTGCTTATGACCCTAGTCAAAAATACAGTAAGAATGAGGCCCAGAACGTGCCTGATCTCAAAAGAATCCGTGGAAGCATTGGAATGGCAGGACTGTCTTGATAAGTGGCTGTTGGTGGTTTGCTTCACATTCCCCCAAGCCTTCCCCATTGCTAAATACTGTTTCCCAAAGGGAGATAGACCCATGGTGGTATGTGAGAGGATTTTTGTTGATTCAACCAGAAGCAAAGGGAAGAGCCTTTGGAGAATCACTGTATTGGGTCTGAGTATATCAAGTGGATGGAAAGCCCTGCCGGCCTGAACTTCTGGTCTCTTATCCTAGAACCTTTTGTGTCACAGCACTTGCATGATCTTTCCTTCCCCTCTGTCACATTTATTTGAATACTTATCATGTGCCAGGCTCTGCTAGGGATCCAAAATCCCTAAGACCCAGCCATCACCCTCATGGAACCTGGTAAGGAGGACAGTCCATAAGTAGGTTGTCTTTGCACGGTAGAACTCCTTTGTGGTTTTCTGTGGGCTAAGAGATAATGTTTCAACTCGTGAACTTCAGTGAACAGGTTTTTCCAATTTCCCTCTATTCCGTTGCACTTCTTATAGCTGAACATGTCCGTCCAGTCATGCTCCTTCATGTCACCACTGTTCCTCCAGCTTGGAGGGTAATACTTTTTTTCCCTCCAAGTACAGGTTGGTTTCATGTACTCATTAACCTAAAAAATATTTATTGGGCTAGGCTGTGGGCATAGAGAGGTAAGACTTGCTTCTGCTCTAAGAGGGCTTTGTTTAAGCAGGAATTTTCGAGTCTTCTCCCCTTTTTGCAGGGTCGTGCGTTTGCCACTGCAGCACATGCTGCCTTTGGGGTTGTATTTGTGTCCTGTCTCTCAGCAGTGCTGAGAGCTCCTTGTGGACAGAGACTGAAGCCTTTTTTTTTTTTTTGATTTAATTTATTTTTATTTATTTTTTAAAGACTTTATTTGAGAGGGAGAGAGAGAGAGAGAGAGCATGACTGGGGAGAGGGAAGAGGGAGAAGGAGAGGGAGAAGCAGGCTCCCTGCTCAGCAGGGAGCCTGACCTGGGACTCTGTCCCAGGACCCTGGGATCATGACCTGAGCCAAAGGCAGATGCTTAACCAACTGCCACCTAGGCGCCCCTATTTATTTATGTATTTTTAAATACTTTATTTATGTATTTGAGAGAGAGTGTGCGCGTGCATGAGTGGGGGTGGTGGGGGGCACAGGGGGAAAGAGGGAGAAGGAAAGGGAGAGGGAGAAGCAGGCTCCCCTCTGAACAGGGAGCCTGACACGGGCTCCATCCCAGGACTCTGAGATCATAAGCTATGCTGAAGGCAGATGCTTAACCAACTGCACCACCCAGGCACCCCTTTTTAAAATTTTAATAGCAACTATGTAATTTCCTTATAAGATGGAAAGCCTGGTAGGTTATTAGGGTAATGGCCTGTAAGTATATAGCTTAACCTGTACATATGAATTGATTGGGACCCAACACAATGTGAAACCTAGAAATTCAGAACCACGTAAGGTGTATAAGGCATTCAGCCAATGCTTGGTGATTCTGGATGCATTCCAGAATGGGCATGGGCAGGGTTGGGATTAGGTTTCTCCTAGCCTCTGCTATCCTTGCTATTTCAAATTTCCTCAAGGTGCTACTTTATCTTATTTAAACAGCATGCAACTTAGCTGAAGTGTTTCGAGAGTGATATTAGAATTTTCATTGAGCCAACATTTCTAAAACCTAGAAGTCCAAAGGAAGAAATCAGCTAAAAATGGACATTAAAAACTATGGAAGAAGGGTGCCTTGGCTGGCTCAGTTGGAGGAGTGTGCAACTGTTGATCTCGGGGTTGTGAGTTCGAGCCCCAAGTTGGGTAGAGTTTACTTAAAAAAAATCATGAAAAATAGAAATTTTATTAACAATTAAAATTAAGTTAAAAAGCTAAATATGTCATGCTGTGGAAATTTGTGTCTGTTATTTTGTGGACAGAGGAAAGTTTTTTTCCTCAGATTTTTCCTCAAAATAATTCATGCTTGTTATAAATTGGAAACATTACAGAAGAACATAATATAGAGAGTGAATGTCTCCTTTTGCTCCTGCCACCCAGAGATGACCATTAAGAACTTGGTGAATATTCCTTCTGACTTTTTCCTATGCATGCAATAATTAAGATTATTGAAAGAAATGTAGTCCAACCTACTCCCCAAAAGGCACCAGTTATAATATATAGCCCTCACTTTTTAAATATATGTAGGTAGGCCTCTATCTAGGTCAGATAAACTTGGGGTTTTTTTTGTTTGTTTTTTGTTTTGTTTTTTTGCTCAGATAAACTTTTTAAGGACATTCTGTATTGAGCTCTGAGAAGTCTTTCCTTGTCTGATGATTCTTAAAATTTTCCATTCTTATTGCCTACCCCATTGTTCCCCCTTCACTGAAGGAAAAAAGGCATTCTTTTCATAGTGAAAGTTTATTTTTGTGTAATACTTTTGATTTTCATATTTATTAACTCATTTAATATTCAAAATTGGTTTTGGTGGAGGTAGGAGTCAGAGAGGGGAGAAGCCAACTCCCTGTGAGCCTGTTGTACCCGGTTCTCCATCACCCTTCTAAAGAATGTGTGGATAGTCAATAGTCCTGTCCTCAGAGGCCCTCATGGGGCCTCCCGGGACCTCTTCCCAGGGGATTCTATTTCAGAAACACAGATTTCTTTCCAAAGACACAAGTCTTTAATACCGAAAAGGGTTCTTTGCCTCTGAGTGTGTACATGAGGGGTTCATTAACTTGATTTTCTTCTCAATGATTCATTTTCTTAAGTCTAAAAAGTGTGGAGCTGACACCCTTCCCTGAGTAAAGAGAGACTAAAGCATGTAGTTTGGACACTAGTGGTAATCACAGCAGTGGGACCTGGGTGGGACTTTGGAGAGGAGCCATGGTCAGGCCAGTGTTTGGCACTTCACATGCTATGCTCCAAGAGGCTGGCTGACTCCTGGGCTGGGCCTTGTGTGGGTCTAAGTCATTACAGGTTCGGTTAAGCTCATAAGATCCCTGCAACCAGGATGATGAAGCTCTGGGATCTGGCTCTTCAAACTTAAAATAAAAAAAAAAGATCTGATTGATAAACCGTTACCATAGTCTATTAATTTGTACTTAACCTTTATGTGCTTGTGTAAAATGGAATAATAGCACCTGTTTCATAAGGTTATTATGAGAATTGAAATGAGATCATTAAGACCATTCATTAATTCATTGAATAAATTTGGAGTGCTAGGTAGGTTCAGGGAGAAGGTCCATGCCAAAGCTATGGGTTTTGAGGATCATCAGCTATAGATAGTATTTAAAATCTTGAGATTAGATGAAGTCACTAAAGGTTGACTATGGATAGAGATGGGCCTGGAAAAGTAAGGGCTCAGTAAATGTTGGCAGTTACTTCCACTATTACTACTTGTATTATTTGTATTATTACTTGTATTATTGTGTTATTACTACTATTTATTAGAAATGTTACAGAACTGCCAGGTGAACCGAAATCTCTCATTTTCTTAGTACAAATGTATTTTGTACTAAGAAACCAAATCTTTGTTAGAAATTTCTGTAGAGACTATCAGGATTGGGGAGTTCGGTGATCCCAGTGAATAGTGCTCCCCAAAGTCATCCATCTACAGAGCTGGATAGGCCTAGCCATTGGGATTTGATAGGCCTAGATTTGAGTCTTGCCTTTACGTTGTATCAGCAATGAAACCTTTTAGAACCTCAGTTTCTTCATGTGTTCGGAGGGGTCACTTTGCAGGAATGGCAGGTGGATTCAAAAAGGTAGTTGTCAGGGCACCTGGGTGGCTCAGTCGGTTTAGCCTCTGACTCTTGATTTCAGCTCAGGTCACGATCTCAGGTTATGAGCTCGAGCCCCGCATTGGGCTCCGAGCTGGGCATGGAACCTGTTTAAGATTCTTTCCCCATCTCTCTGCCCCTCCTTCTTCTCTCTCTCTCTCTAAAAAAATATAAAAAATTATCAATTTCTTTCCTTTCCCTTCCACTGCTAGGGGCTAGGACTTCAGACCAATCAGGTTTCCTTCTTGGAAACTCCAGAGATACTGATACTCTGTCCCTGTGCCTCTTTTTTAAACCTTATCCCAGCTACTAGCCCCTTGTAACGATAACCTTTCCTTGTGTGATATGATTCATTGCAATTAATTAGATTATAGTTTATCTTTCTTTAATTAGTTTAATCTCAGTGGGATTTAGAAGACACGTTTTTCTTATCTGGTAGTGCGTTTATTAATTCATTTTGAATGTAGATGATGAAATCTAATGTTCATTCCTAAAGGTTGCTGCTTTCAAGGGGGAATGGTTACATCCCTGCTTACCCCATTGAAGATAGGGACACCAAAATTAAAATCTCTGAGCTCCTGTGCCCCATGTAGCAGTGAGAGCACCCAACTTCTGGTAGTTCCTAGTATGGTCTTCAGGAAGGATATTTAAAGAACAATTTTAAAACTTTTTTTTTTTTTAAGGATTTTTTTTATTTATTTGAGAGAGAGAAACAGAGCATGAGCTGAGGGAGAGGCAGAAGCAGACTCCCCACTGAGCAGGGAGCCCAATGTGGGGCTCTATCCCGGGACCCGGGGATCATGACCTGAGCTGAAGGCAGATGCTGAAGCAGCCACCCAGGTGCCCCTATTTAGGAGCAATTTTATTTTATTTTATTTTTTTTTTTTTTAAAGATTTTATTTATTTATTTGACAGAGATAGAGACAGCCAGCGAGAGAGGGAACACAAGTAGGGGGAGTTGGGAGAGGAAGAAGCAGGCTCATAGCGGAAGAGCCTGATGTGGGGCTCGATCCCATAACGCCAGGATCACGCCCTTAGCCGAAGGCAGACGCCCAACCGCTGTGCCACCCAGGCGCCCCTATTTAGGAGCAATTTTAATCCCACAAGTGCTGAAGCTGTCTAACAGATGGACCACTGCCATGAAGTAGTAAATTCCCATCGTTGGAAGTATTTAAGCAGGTACAAACTTCCAGTTATAAAATAAGTAAGTTCTGGGAGGTAATGTACAGCATGGTGACTAGTTAATGATACTGTTATTGAATATTTGAAGGTTGCTAAGAAAGTAGTCTTAGAAGTTCTCATCACAAGAAAAAATTTGTGGTGATGGTTGTTAACTAGGCTTATTATGGTGATCATTCTACAATATTATATGCATCTATCAAATCACTGTTGTACACCTGAAACTAATGTATGTCAATGATAATCTCAATTAAAAGAGATTATACACTCTCATTTAAGAAAATAGATAACCAAAAAGCAAAACAAAAACCAAGAAACCAGAAACCTTTATAAATGGCCCTGTTCCCCTCAATTTTGTTCTGTGCATTAGATATTCCCCAGAATGGGATTATGCTGTAAATTTGAAACCTGTTTTATTTCTTATTTAGAAAATGTGATTTGTTTCTAAGACCCAGCAAGCCACTTAATTTTCCTTAGCTTTTTATCTTCTGAGATTAATAGAAAAATAGTAGTCCACCACTATTGCCTTTGTGTTGTTTAATTTTCTGGCTGAAAAAGTTTTATTTATTTATTTATTTTAAATATTTTATTTTTAAAGATTTTATTTATTTATTTACCAGAGAGAGAGAGCATGAGCAGGGGAAGCAGCAGACAGAGACAGAGAGAGAAGCAGGCTCCCCACTGAGCAGGGAGCCTGATGTGGGGCCCAATCCCAGGACCCCGGGATCATGACCCGAACCGAAGACAGGCGCTTAACCGACTGAGACACCCAGGAGCTCCTTATTTTATTTTTGTTTTAAGTAGGCTCCACGCCCAGTGTGGGGCTTGAACTCACAACCCTGAGATTAAGAGTTGCATGCTCTACTGACTGAGCCAGCCAGGCACCCCTGGCTGAAAAAGTTTTAAGTTCTCAAATACTTTAAATCATTAGTTGTACTGTGTGGTTCATTGGAAGGCTTTTAAAATAGTTTCTTAAATAGCTATACTCTAAGTATTACCCATTACCTTTTTATTATCCATTTTCCTCAAAGGAGACTTGAGTAAACGTTAAGCGACTCTTTTATTCTTATTGATTCTATGACCTTTTTATTAAAACAACCACTTGACCGTAAAGCAGATCCATATTTGGACTTCTAAACATTAATGAGGCAACTTCTTTAATTAGATGTTCAGAACTGTTGTGGCCCTTAAGGAGCCTTAATGGAGCTCTTTCAGAAAGCTACCATTGAGCTGCATGGAGTTGCATAGTATCCCCGCCCGCATTTAGTGGAACTTCGTCAGAGTCCCCTGAAAGACAAATACTCTTATTTAGTTCTATGGCCTGTTGTTATGCGTACTACTAAACCATAACAGTCCCTTAGGTGCCTGGTGGACTAAAAATATTTCACATGTTTATAGAACCCTGGGTTTATTGCAGCATTTTTTTCATACTGTAGTATTCTGAAATTACCCGTAAATGGGTTGTGACTGAAGTTGAAACATTTGTCATCACAGTTATTTCTGGAATTACTTTTAAAGCCCGAAAATGTTCAGTGGGCAGTGTTGGGCAATAAGCACTAGGTTTACCAAGTCTATTTTTAGAACGTTCTTACATGTTATCATAGCACATAACATTCATATAATTACTGGCTTTTTAAAAATAAGCAACTTGAAGGGATTTTATTTATTTTATAAAATAGGTTGCTCAAAAAGTATGTTAAAAGAATAGGATAAAGTCTTCATAATTTAGTTATTTGCCCCATGTGCCTTTATATGGTAGAAGTCTGCTAATATGTCTACCCCACAGAGTCTTGATACTCCACGTGTTATATGCTAAGTTCTGCCTTCGTTGCCTAGCTTGTGTGTTTACTCAGTGCAGAGGGGAGTTTCATATCTAGAGGAAAGGGGCAAATTGGATGATCAGGAATTCTGAAGTAATCTCTAACTCTTAAAGCTTCTCCTAAAAGTTCAAAATTGTTTGAAACCTTGCACCTTTTACCTCCGTGAGTCCTCTGAGGAGAGAGGCTGTGGTTGGTAACTGTTATCAGAAGTATCTGGGGGCGCCTGGGTGGCACAGCGGTTGAGCGTCTGCCTTCGGCTCAGGGCGTGATCCCGGCGTTGTGGGATCGAGCCCCACATCAGGCTCCTCCGCTATGAGCCTGCTTCTTCCTCTCCCACTCCCCCTGCTTGTGTTCCCTCTCTCGCTGGCTGTCTCTATCTCTGTCAAATAAATAAATAAATAATCTTAAAAAAAAAAAAAAAAAGAAGTATCTGGCGCTCAGCAGGTCCTCAGTAAAAGTTGAATGTGTGAGTTCATTGTGCTTGTGATTTATCCTCTGGGAACTTCTCTGCTATTATTTATCACTAAACTTTGGGCAAAGGTGATCCTTGCCCGCTGAAATGTTTGTGCTGGAGAATATAATAAGTGGTCAGGCCTATCTATCTATCTAATTACTGCAGTGACCTTGCTTGGTATTATTCCCGTTTAGCAGATGAGAAAACCGAGGCTTAGAGAGGATAAGTTGAACATAGCAGTAAAAGACAGAGGTTAAGGACTTGGGCTCCCAGGATTCACAGGCTCTTCATAAATTATTCTTGGGATCAGTGAAGCTGGGTTAGGAAATTGGGCTTTGTGACGCACAAAGTAGTACAGCACTGCATCTGTTTTTATGCCTTTTCAGCACTTCAACTTTTCAGTTACTGGGAGGCCCTGAATCTAACCAATAGTTTCCCCCAGGAATGTTTCCAGTTGTGTGAGAACTGGGGAATAATGGAGACAGAACATTAGGGGAGGATGACCAAGTGAGAAAGAAGCAGGTAGAGGATGAGGGATCAAAGTTGACTTGTTTTTTAATTGTAAAACATTTAAAATAAGGAAGAATAAGGATTAATGTAATGACCATGCACCACCACAAAGCTCATTAGATTTTATACAATTTTGTTTCAGATCTTAAAACATTACAGATATAACTGAGACTCTTGAGTACCTCTCATTTTGTGTTAGAGTTTTATTTATATGTTAGAGTTTATATTTATGTTTATAATTTCAGTACACTGATTTTTAACTGCTATATGTTGTTTTAGAGTATGAAGGAATATACCTGAGTTTATCTGTTCTCTAGCTGATGAAGATTTAGTTGCTTCCATTGGTTTTGTTGTTACACCCACTACTGCAATAAACATTTTTTTACTTTCTTCTTTGCGCACATGTAGTAGAGTTTGTCTGTGGTACATGGCTAGGAAAGGACTGGATGTGTGTGCATAAAACCTTCAGGTTTTCTGTCTTCTCAGAGAGCGTTCTGGAGTGGGGAGGCCAGCTTGCAGTCCTACCACAGTGCCTGAGTGGGGAAGAGATAAGTACGTGAAAGGCAGGATAAGGAGAGGCATGATGTAGGACACTTTGGGAAAACCAAGTCTTTAAAGAAAAGCGGAAGTATATCAGTATGGTAAAAGGAATATCTTGCAGAAAAAGCAGGCTGTCAGTCTCGGCTCTTCGTTTTCCTTCTTTGAGATCAGGAATGAGTTTTTATTGTGCTTAAACAAGGCTGTTCTGTCAAGTACGCCGAACAGTTTGCTTGATTACACTGTATGCTTTTGAATCTGCTGAATGATCCACTGCTTACTGGAATGCCACATGAGAACAAGCAGATTTGAATAACTTCTTTATTTTTACTCGGGCTGGTGAAATTTGAATAACGTGTTATGAAGAGAGGTAAATGCTTCAGCTCTACTATTTATCGTTTTTGGTGAAATCTAGTTGACACATGGTATTATATTAAGTTTCAGGTGTGCAGCGTAGTGGTTGGGCATTTATATACATTAGGAAATGATGACCACAATAAGCTTAATTACCGTCCCTAACCATACGAAGTTATCACAGTGTTCTTGTATTCCCTATGCTGTACTTTATATCCCTGTGACTTATTTATTTCATAACTGGAAGTTATAAAGGGCAGTCAGTAAATACTTGAATAAATAAATGAGGGAATGAGTTTAAATGGACTCTTTTTTTTTAAGATTTTAGTTATTTATTTGTCAGAGAGAGAAAGAACATAAGGAAGGGGAGCAGCAGGCGGAGGGAGAAGCAGGCTCCCCGCTGAGCAAGGAGCCCGATGCAGGACTCCATCCCAAGACCCTGGGATCACAACCTGAGCTGAAGGCAGATGCCTAACTGACTGAGCCACCCAGGCGTCCCTAAATAGATTTCTTGAGTTCCACGTGATTATAGAATTTTCCTTAAAATATAAGAGCTCCTCTGAGTTGTATACTTGGGGTCTACACTCCTGGCATATATCCATTTTCTGGGTTTTTTAGATGGGTAATTGCTAAGACTGTTGCATAGTCGTCACTCTGGATTTGTACAGCATTGTGCTCTTGCTTGGCTTGTCTGACCCACTGCACCGTGTTGCAAGTCTTGTTTGGCTGCCATCCTCCTGTCTCCCCACTAGATTCTTAAGCTTATTGAGAAAAGGGACTCTGATGTATTTATCTTTTCAATTTCCTTTTCCATGCCCCACTAGTAGACACTAAAAAAAATTATCGAATGTGCCACATTTGATTTGAAAAGGTACATATGCTCAATTGTAAGTACACAAAAATTTTGACCTAAGAGAAATCACCTTGCCGATGTACGGATTACTGACAGGGTATTTATCTTTGAATTGTCTTGCCCATCACTGCCTTCTAGGGAGTTGTGTAAGGAGTCTGATTACCAAGAAAGAATCATGGTGATCAGTTTGTTTGTTTGTTTTTAAGCATTTGTCATGTAGGGACACCACTCTTTCAGCATATATTTGAGTTGTGTACAAGAGCCAAGTACTATGTGTGTATCAGCGATACAGCTATGAGCAAGGATCCCTGCCCTCACGGACCTGTGGTCTAGCCATCTAGTTCAGGAGTCAGCAACTCTTCCTGTAAAGGGCTGAACAGTAAGTGTTTAGACTTTGCGGACCATATGATCTTGGTTACAAGTACTCCACTCTACCATTGTGGCCTCAGAGTAGCTGCTGACGCCATAAGTGAATGAGTGTGGCTGTTTCAAGTAAAACTTCATTTACAGGGAGTGCCTGGATGGCTCAGTTAGTAGAGCATGTGACTCTTGATCTCTGGGTTGTGAATTCAAGCCCCACAGTGGGCATAGAGCTTACTTAAAAAACAAAAATAGAGAAATCTTCATTTACAAAAACAGGAGGTAGACTGTCTTTGGCCCACAGGCCATAGTTGGCTGACTCTTGACCTAGTTCATTTGTTCCGTGGTCTTTGTTTCTATTTCACTCCTATAGCCACAACAGAAATTTTCATGTTTTCCATGTAGTTTTCAGTGGCTTACTTGCTTCAGTTAGCAAAGGTGAGACTGTTGAAGAACTTGATCTCATGCAAATGACTAAAGTTAATTCTTGTTTGTTTGTTTTTTAACTTGTTTATCCAGGACATTTTATTTCCTTACATCAAAGAAAATGTTAAAGAATATCTGCAGACACATTGGGAAGAAGAGGAGTGCCAGCAGGATGTCAGTCTTTTGAGGAAACAGGTTGGGGCATTGCTCTCCCATTGCTTCCACATTCCCAAGTGTCTGAGAATTGAGGATGCCTGGAGACTCAGATGTGCTCTGAACATACTGCAAAAAAAACGCTCTGGATTCACAGGGCATGGACGTTGTGGTGACTTGCCTGCTTAGGAATTCACAGTACATAATTAAACGGCCAGATCATGGCAGTTGATTGTCTCTACAGTTCCCTCTCGCTGGATTCATTTCGATTGCATAAAAATGTCATGTATTTTTAAAACTAAGCTTTTTCTGGGTAGTGTGCAAGAGATTTTGGTGCCATCTTACCACATTTTTCATTCATGTTTTCAGTGACTCTCCAGTCTCTTCTGCCTCCTGGCAGGAGCCCTGCTGTCCCCTGCACAGAGCTCCTGGGGCCTCACCTCCACGCAGCCCTGCAGACCTCATGCCCCGCTCACAGTACGCCCAGCCTTCATCTCCTATGCTGTTCTGCTCTGTTCTCTGCCCGGCTTACAGTCTGTTTTTCCTTCCACATTCTGTGCTATAGAACTCCTGTTTGTTTTCTTCTTCAAATTGCTTCTGTGGCAAAGATTTACACACTCTGCAGGGTGAACCCTGATAGTTATTTTCTGTTTCATGTTCTGCATCAGATAATGTGGAATGCTCTAGAAATGTTTTAATGGTTGGGAGTTGGGATTGGAAATATAGCCTTTGGGCCATGGGGTATTTGGGTTTGTTAAATGTTCTAGATAACTCTGGGTTAGTCTGAAACACTCCCCTCCCGTAAGCTTTCTGTTGTCTCAGTTCTTACTGAAATTACACATTCCCCCTTGTAGTATATACATCATTGGTATTTAGAAATTGGACATATACTTCGTCACAGAGTCCTTGTTCTAAGTAGCTGTTAGGTTTTTTTGGGCAAAATGAGGAAAACTGCAAGATACTGAGAAAGAACCAACCCCAGATATTGCTTTGCTAGCTTCTTTTCATTGAATTCCAGGCATAAACGGATTTTGTTGACATTTTCTTTGTTTCTTCCTTGGTTCATTATAGTGCAGAGGAAATGATCAGATTTAAGTGAAGTCCTGGTGTGTTGATCCCTGTAAGTGAATCAACACACTGGGTCCCACTATATCATTTTATCATTGTATGCTGTCTCTCTTCTCATGTACAACATGTCTCTCCATTTAAATTTCAGCTTTAGCAATATAGGAAAGGTGTCACATTTATTAATTATAATCCACTTTCCTTTAGGAATCATTCATATCAGTCCCCACAGTGTGAGATACTTTAATTCGTAACAATGCTAGATGCCAGTGGTAGTTGGAGAGAGTTGGTCCACTGGGTTTTTGGGTCTCATTTCAAGTGATCTTTTTTAAAATAAGTAAGAAACAAACTTCATGTTATTTATGACTTAAAGGCTGAAGAGGATTCCCATCTGGATGGGGCTGTTCCTATCCCTGCTGCATCTGGGCATGGAGGAGGTGACCCGCAGCAGATGATCCAGGCCGTGGTGGATAACGTGTGCTGGCAGATGTCTCTGGACCGGAAGACCACGGCGCTGAAACAGCTGCAGGGCCACATGTGGAGGGCGGCATTCGCAGCTGGGCGCATGAAAGCTGAGTATGTAACTGCTGAAGGAACTCGAAACATTTCACCAGCCCTGAAACCTAGTACCTTTTCCACTGGTCCTCTCTTTACAGTGTTGTGTGATTAGTCAACTAGATAAAATCAACATTCTTTTTATTTTATTTTTCTAAGATTTTATTTATTTATTTGAGAGAGAGTGTAAGAGAGAGAAAGAGGAGGGTGGGCAGAGGGAGAGGGAAACGCAGGCTCCCGGGGAGCCTGATGCAGGGGTCCATCCCAGGACTACAGAATCATGACCTGAGCCGAGGGCAGACGCTTAACCAACTGAGCCACCCAGGCGCCCAGCATTCTTTTTATTTTAACAAGCGTTTGTTTTGTTTTTTCAAAGCCAGGATAAAGCATTCCACCCAGCTAAGTTCCCCAGAGCAGCATGGCTGGCTTTGCGGGATGGTTGAGGACTTGTACCCCAGTTTAAAACAGCTTCCTAGAAAATAGTGACTTCTTTGAGCTTGGGCATATTTGATCTTTAGCAGACAGCACTGTCCGGGCTCCTTCTCAAGACTGTTAGGTTACCTGCTTTCTGCTCTGCTAGAGAAGGAAGAATGCTGTGAGATTAATTTACGTGTCATTTTGGTATTACTCAGAGTGGGAGCAGTACTGCTGTGTCCTGTGCTGATACAGCAACTTCCACAGTCTGGGCTGTGGTGTTCCTGAAAGCCTTCCTGCCGAAGGACACTCGTGAGTCTTGTGTTGCTAAGGAATCCTTTTTTTTTTTTTAAGATTTTATTTTTAAGTAAGTAATCTCTACATCCAACTTGGTGTTCAAACTTATAACCCTGAGATCAAGAGTTGCATACTCTACTGACTGAGCTAGCCAGGCACCCTGCTAAGAAATTCTTAGTAAGACACTGCCACTAAGGATTTTAGGCCATTGCCTGATGTACACCCTGAGATCCAGGACTTCTTCTAGTTGCTATATTTCTTCTGTTTTTCTGTCGAATGAAATGCCATTCCTTTATTTATGTACTTTACAAGGGGCTTCCACTTTTTAATATATTTTTTTAAAGATTTTATTTCTTTGAGAGAGAGCGTGTGCAGGGCAAAGGGAGAGGAGAAGCAGACTCCCCGCTGAGCAAGGAGCCTGACTCTGGGCTTATCCCAGGACCCAGAGATCATCACCTGAGCCAAAGTCAGATGCTTAACTTTAACTGACTGAGCCACCCAGGCACCCCAGGGGACTTCCACTTTTTAAAGGATGCATTAGAATTTTAGGATAGGCCAATCCTCTGGGAACAGCTGCTAGTTCACTATATAAAACACTAAAGAGCGGAGCTGAGAGAGGATACTCGAACTAATTATAGTTAGTCTTTCCTTCTCTTGGACTGGTTTCCTTAATTATAAACCCAGGTACTTGAAATAAGTTATCTTAGATTTCTAAGCCCTGAATTGGAGCAATAACAATCTACAAATTGAATGTAGAGAAATCCTGTCTCTGCGATCGCAAAATAGCACACAACGTAACCCACAGTTCTGTGTGCTGGTTTCAAACTAGTTGATCTCTTTCCTTCAATTAGTGTAATCTGTTAAACTGTTTCATCCAGTAGGAGACTTCCCTGACATTTTCCAGTTAATCTTTTAAAGATGACGGGTTCCACGTTCCAAGTTCCTTGTGCTTCTCTTTTCACCTATTTCTGTGATAATTCCACCACTGAATAGTAGAACTGGGAAGAAGGACTTAGTGTCAGGAATCAGAAAAGCTAGACACTGTTTGCTGATTAGCTGATGTGAGATGGAACAGGTCTCTTAACTGATTGTTATGTGATTTTTTTCTATATTTTAAAACTTTAGGTTTTCTTAGTTCTTAAGAAATGGAGTTCCGTTTTCTAGCTAGTCACATATGAATAGCTTTGAATCCTCAAATGTTTTTCTTGTAATTGTTTGGGAGCAAATCTTTTTAAAGCCATTTCCATGCTTTCTGAAGGCACACCGGACATAATTTAATCTCTTGTCATGAATTACATTGAAGATTACATAATTGTTACTTGCTTTTTTGAGAGCCTTGGGAATTTAAAAAAGCACTTTATTATTTCATCCCTTCTTTGTAATCACTTTTTACTGTTGTTCGTGTGGCTGCCTGTCAGAAACTGTTCTCGCCACCTGGATTGTTGCTTCTAGTCCGCTGTGGTCCTGGAACTCCAGTGACAGGCTTGTCAGCTCAGCAGGAGTCTGCAGTCTCTTGGAGGTGCTTCTCACGGCGACCCTTTGGGCTCAAACAAAAGAAGCTCGTTACAGCTATTTTGACTGGTTTTCATCAGGCACGATAACATGTTCCCGCATTTGAACCTGATGGTCTTTCTTCTAGGTTCTTCGAAGATGTAGTTCCAGCGGTCCGGAAATGGAGAGAGGCTGGAATGAAGGTGTATATCTATTCTTCAGGGAGTGTAGAGGCCCAGAAGCTATTATTTGGGCATTCTACAGAGGGAGATATTCTCGAGGTAGGTTACCTGATTACTCTGTTTTTCTGACACTATCAAAGCATGAAATAATGAATTTTAAAGGAATATCCTACAGTTACAAGCTAAATCAACATTCCGATCACTGCATGCATATGCTAAGCAGGTGGTAAAGGGAAGTGGATAAGCTGGGAATGCATTCCAGGGAAGGGTGAAATGTTTTCTGTTGTATCAGTCTTGGCACCAGAGATTCTTAAGCTGTTGTGAATAAGGATCACCAGGGGAGTTTGTTAAAAGCATAGAGCCCTGGGCCGTGCTTCCTAGCAAATCTGCATTGGCAGGTCTGGGATGGGGGTGGTGGTGGTCAGGAATATATATATGGATATGTAATACAAGTAATAAGATATGAGCTGGCTTGGAAATCAGCTGTCTTGCCAACATTAGATAATTGTCAGCTTAGACGAAACTGATGGCCCCGTTCTTTTGCTGGTTTCAAGTAGCAGGTGAACAGTACAGGAGTGGCACATGCCCCATCCGAACGCATGCTCACGAACACTTCTATAACAAAGCAGAGCGCAGGGTAGAGTCATTTGTTTCTGGCACTTTGGAGAGAGAATGGATTTTATTTTAGCAGAACCCTCATTCTTCTGTAAGAGAACTGGGTGTGTTATTAAACGATGATGTAATGTTAAGGCCACCTGTTCCCTTTCTTCTTAGATGAGAAAATTCTTGCCAGCCCCTCTGTCCCACCATCCCTGCGCCATCTGGAGGACGGGGCGGGCACTGGGAAAAGAGCAGGCGTTTAGGACTTTAAAAAGAAATGCCAACTAACTGAATACTGGCTGAACTTAGTGATATGCAGGTCACTCAGCCACCTGTCTTTTAAATAAATATTTATTGAGCCTCTACCATGCACATAGAACACTTTGGCTTTGGAGATGTCCTATTCTCATTTTAGTACTGTCCTGTGTTTTATCTTAGTTTAAATCAAATATTAAGTCAAGAATAAAACCCTTTAAGTATGGGTATACAGATAACGTGTACCTCCTCTGAAATACAGATGTAAACTACTCTTTTGTTCTCTCTGATGGAACAGACAGTAAGGTGATAGTAGATAATACACAGTAGTTACTGAATTCAGTGGTAAAAACGTACTTGCTTATATACCTCTAGCTCTTGCCTAACAAAACAGACCAAAAGCTCAAAGGTCAGCAGCAGAGCGAGACAGTTAAGTAGCAGCTTACTAATGAGGCAGATTAGAGAAATCTGTTCATTTGGGGATCAAAAGGACAATGTTCAGGACCTGTCATTGGGAGTGAAACCCAGCCCAGTAAGTAATTTGAGTGTAAATAGGGTTTTAAGGATAGAAAGTCGGGCATGTATATTTTAAAAGATTATGGATATAAAATTAATGCTAATCAAAGAAAACCAAATAAATTATAACATGATTTTATATATATTGAATTGGTAGTTTTCTTCTAAATGTTTATTTCTTTAAAATCTTACTTTATTTTCTGTAGCCTGCATAAAGTCCTCTCAAGTAGATTTTCAGGGATTATTTATTGAAGGGACAAAATCACTATGATTGTTACATATTTCAGAGCGGATGGAGGAGAGACCAAGGGGTCACATTGCAAGTGTATTTATAACATCAGTCTTTTCTTTCCCTGTGTGCAGCTCGTTGATGGGCACTTTGATACCAAGATTGGACACAAAGTGGAGAGTGAGAGTTACCGAAAGATTGCAAGCAGCATTGGGTGCTCAACCAACAACATCTTGTTTCTGACAGATGTTACTCTAGGTGAGTAACCTGACTCCTTATATCGTATCCTCCAGGGTAGGTGCTGAGTCTGGCCCTGCAAACACATGGCCTCTATAAAGAAAGTGTATGTGGACCCTTGAAAAATGAAACAGGTTTATAAAAAGAAACCGTGAACCAGCTGGTCCATGTTTTTCTCCATTTCCCCATCCTTGGGGGTAGTGTGTGGGCAGGTGGCACTGGAAGGACTAGATCTCACTGTAACTCTTATCCATGGTTCCCCACCCATCCTTTTGTACACACACACAGACGAAATGGTAAGATAACAAAGGACAGTTTAAGGGGTGTCATTGTGGGAAGGAGCATGGGTGGCAAGGGTAGGAGGGTAGGTGCATGGTTAGTTAGGGACATAAAGTTCTAGTGGCCCTGATCATGTGTATTTAATAGCAATGACATGAGCTAAAAACCAAAAAAGAAACAAAAAGCTACAGGGAAGGAGAACTCACTTTTGCCTCTTTGCTGTTGCAGTTGATGAGCCCTGCCCCAAGGTGAGTAGGGGCTTCCTCTCCACCTGCCCGCAGGTGATCTCAGTCCCCAGGCACCCCTCATGCTCTGAACCTCTGGCCTTGTTGCGCGTGATTCACCTGTTGAAAGCTAGACATCTTTTTTACCCAGCATGGCCCTCTTTACTTTATATGGTACGTTAGCAGATGCATTATTACTTTAAGGATTGAATGCGTGTAACAGTATACACTGTACCGTATCGGTAATTTAAGTGAGTTCAGGAGCACTTTTGACCAAATGTAAAACTCACACTCCAGCTCCTGTGTAAGAATGTAGATCTTCTAGAGAATTACAGCAGGAAACTGTAGTGAATGAGGAAACAAGCAGCAGCCGGTGAAGAGGTAGTGGGTGCTGGCAGAAGGTTGGGCTCTGGTTCTCCTCTGAAAGCCTCTGCTTGGTAAGGCTTTCCCACACTCACCCACGTGGCTCCAGGTTTGGATTGCATGCTCATCGTCCTTAGAGTTTGTGCATCTCCCAGGGGGCCTACTTTTGGTGTGTTTATAATTGCACCTGTATTTGAGGGCAGTTCTTTGTAATTGTGTTCCTTCTGCTTACCTTGGATCATAAGTTTCACCTTCCATCTACCCCAGAGCAGGACTTTTGTGTACTGTGCGGCTGCCCTGACATACTATGTCTGGGCCGGCAGGCTGGGGAAGGGCATTTAGGAGGGCTGGGTGCTCTCTTGCCTGGTTGGCTCCATGTGAGTCCTGGGCCCCTTGGAGTCTGTAGGCCGTCTCCCTCCCTCTGGCCCTTCCTATCGTGTCGTGGAACTAGAGTCTCACCTACCCACTGGGACTTTCCAAGATAGGAACCCAAAAGCAAATCCAAGATGCTGAAAGGGTATCTTATCAGAGGTAGTGTGTGTGAACTGCATTCTTTCTCTGCTGCTGACCTTTGAGCTTTTGGTCTGTTGTGTTAGGCAAGAGTTAGGGGTATATAAGCAAGTACTGATTTGCTAAGTTGTTTAAAAAAAAATCTAGGGGTGCCTGGGTGGCTAAGTCGTTAAGCATCTGCCTTCGGCTCAGGGCGTGATCCCAGGGTCCTGGGATTGAGCCCCGCATCGGGCTCCCTGCTCAGCAGATAGCCTGCTTCTCCCACCCCTACTCCCATTCCGCCTGCTTGTGTTCCCTCTCTCGCTGTCTCTCTCTGTCAAATAAATAAATAAAATCTTAAAAAAAAAAAAAAAAAAACTTAACCAGCATAGATCATGTAATGCTTTCAAAAAGTTATAATAATGTTTTCTAGAGAAAGAAGGAGTTAATTTTAACTGACATACAGTAGACATTTAGTAATCGTTAATGTCTTCATTAAATTTCTGGCCTTGGTGAATGTAGACTGAAAGTTCTGATCTGGGTAGATGGTGCCACGTCACAGCCATTTGTTGTCTTGAGTTTGGAAACAGCAGATAACGTGTCGTACGTGTCTTGGCTTGGGTCAGCTTCAGAGTCCAAGGGTTTCTACAAACTGTTGTCTCGGTTTTCTACATCCTGGAAAACTTGACATTTACTTTCGGACCGCACTGAAGGAGAGGAACAGACAGACAAGATGCACGGGCACACTGCTTCAGGGTTCCCTGTGTAACTAGGTAGCCAGGCCACGTAAACGTAACCATTGGCGAGCATCAGCCTTGACAAAGCCATTTCACCTGGTCTCTACCCTGGACTGTAAATATTTGCCTGTCTTATTTCCTTATAGAAACTTTGGCCAGTTCAAAGCTTTGATCTACCCTCCCTTGTGAATGGCTTCTGGGGGCTTGGAGTATCAGAGGAGCTTGCTTTACCGTCTCTGTAGGTTAAGGGTGTGAAACACAGCAGGCCCTGTGCGGAAGGATAATTTGAAGACCTTTTACTTTGTTTTTTTCCTTATGGAAAGGAGATAGGCCTTGCTCTGCTGAGGTTAGCTGCGTTAATCTGTGAACTGCTTTTCTGTCATCATTCATATGAAAGGGGCTGGTGGAGATGCAAGTCTGTGGTTTTACCCTCTGTTTAATTTCCTAGCACTTTGGATGATAAGTTTCTGCAGGCTAAGAATTAGAGAACTGCTTTGTGGCTGGAGCTCCCCACATAACCAACCTGTCCCGAGTATTCTGGGATTGAATGTGTTGTGATCCCCAGGTCTTCACCCCATTCCTCACGGTTTGGTTACTATTAATTATAATCCCTGCTCTGGTAAGATCACGTACAGGTTCTTCATATTCTCACCTTTAGCCACATTTTTTTTCTAGTTGTTACCATAGTACATCTATAATTTTATGTCTTTCTCTTTTCACTTAAGCCATTTCTTTGGGCTGCAGTCCCAGAAGCTATTCTTAACTTTAGCGAATAGAGATAATCCCCAAATCAGCCTCAAAACAAAATTGGCTTTCTCCAAGGTCTCTGCACAGAGGTTTTGTTCTTGTCCCTCATCTTCTGCCAGCTGCACACCCATTTAGGCAGTAGGGCCAGAACTGGGCTCATGTGTAGCTGGGATGGGGCCACGCAGCTGGCTGCTTGCCTTGTTCTTTTCTATTATTTCTGATCCTGTGTTTTTGGTACCACATGCCCAGACGCCATTGCCAAGGCAGAATGGAAGACTAAGTTGATATCCCAAATAACATCCAAGTATGAAAGAGAGATCCAAAAGACTTTTTCCTCTTGGAGAAAAGGAGGGAGGTCCAGGGTTTTAAGTCAGTATTATGCCAGCAGGGTAAATAGATTCTTAGGGACAGCACTTGCCCGGTGGTGGCCCAGGTAAGAGGCTGAATGTGCAAAGCCGCTAGCTAGTGTCAGCTCCCACGTGGATCACGATAGCTAAACTCAGTTGGGATGGTGGGTGGCTAGTCAAGAGGAAAGCTGTGCTTGAGGCAGTCAGGCTAGGGACTAGGGATGAGGGGAATGGCGCCTGCAGAGTTTACCTGGAGGAAGGCGTTGCCACATGACGAGGGGATGGGTTAGCACTTCGTTTGCTCTGGAACGGTGACAGCCCTTTTACAGGAAGAGAAGCTAGACTCTTGAGGTGGGTAGGTGGAAGAGACCGCTCTGCCCCATTTACTGTCTCTGGGAACTTCGTATCTCTCTTGGCACTATTGCCCTTTAACCCATTCGGATGATGCGACTGTTTTCCAAAGGTTGGGAAGCCACTGAGGTTTCTTACGACACCAGATCTAAACGCCATAGAACATGTGTCAGATTCTTTGCCGTTTTGCTCTTTCTGTTCAAATATACCACATCTGACCTGTGTCCTGTCTCCTACACTCACTTGCTCCATTCTTCCAGTATTTGTATGTGTATTTCATGTCTGCGCAGAATGCCTCCTCTCTTGCCAGTCTTTTTTCCTCGAAACTTCTGATCAAAACTTAACTTCTGTGCTGAGAAGTCATGTGTTAAATCGCAGATCCTAATTCAGTAGTTCCATGTTGGGGAGTTGAGATTCTCTGTTTCTTTTTTTGTTTTGTTTTTTTAAAGATTTTATTTATTCAGAGAGAGAGAGAGAGCATGCTGGGGGCGGAGGGTGGGAAGGGGGAGGAGCAGAGGGAGAGAGAATCTCAAGCAGACTCCCTGCTGAGTGCAGAGCCTGATGTGGTGCTCAATCCCATGACCCTATTATGACCTGAGCCGAAATCAAGAATCGAATGCTTAACTGACTGAGCTACCCAGGCGCCCCAGAGATCTGCATTTCTAACCAGCTTGCCAGTGATTCCCCTGCTACAAGTCCATAGGGCACATTTGGAATAGTATTGCTCTAGAGCAGAAGTTGGCAAGCTTGTTCTGTAAAAGGCTACATAGTGTATTTTAGGCTTTGCAGGCCCTGCAGTCTCTGTCACACTCTTAAACTCTGTCCTGGTAGTGAAAGCAGCCATAGGCAATACACAAGTGAATGGGCACGACTGTGTTCTGATAACATTTTATTTACAAAAGCACCGTGGCAGGTCATCATTTGCTCGCCCTTGTTCTAGACCACAGACCGGAGAGTAAGGCTCACGCTCTCAGACTTTAGCTCTACCAGTCACCAGCTCTCACTTTCCATGTCTGTGGAATGGGGATAGTAGTACTAACTACCTCAGGGTTGTTGTGAAGATTTAAATGAGAATGGGAGCTCCGTGAAGGCAGGAGCTTTGTTTTGTTCATATAGGTCTGTTCCTAGAAGAGCACCTGGCACATGGTAAGTGCTAAACTAATATAAGATATTAGCCGTTATCTTTCACATGGAAACAGCATGGAGAGAGGAATGTAACCCAAAGCATATTAGAGCTATCCCCTAGTATACCTGGCTTACCTAGTTTCTTTTTACTAGTCCTATTTTTCCTTTACCATGCAGTCACTGATCTTAAGGCGCTCACAGTCTAACAAGAAGAGAGACAACAGATCATAACATGTCAATTCATTTAGTGGTGATAGAGCTAAACACAGAGCGTTAAAGGAGCACAGGGCAGTAGTTCTGGAAGGCAAGATATTTGAGCTGAATTTTGAAGAGTAGAAATTTGCCAGGCAAAAAAGATGGGGAGGCTGGCCAGGGGGTAGGACATATTTGGGCTCCTGATGTGACAGCAGGAGTTTTGGCCTGATTGGATCACGGGCTTCCATTTGTCCCATCTCTACCTAACTGGTTTTATTACTGACAGCCTGACTTTTGGGAAACACTCAGTTTTCTGTGGGACTGATGAGAGGGAATGGAGGAAAGTCATGGACAGAACATGGCTCTTTCCTTCTGCATTCATAACTACTTAATAAAAGCTCAGACATCTAGGATACATAATACACTATATACCAGGACAGGGAAGTCTAGACCATTCTAGTCTGTCAGGTACAGTCATGTATTTTTAAACATTTTTAATTATGGCAGTATTACATTTACGTAAAAGAAAGAATAACATACTCAGACCCCCATGTGCCCATCTTCTAGCTTCAACAATGATCAAATCGGGGCCAAACTTGTTTTTCCTTCCCCACATGCCCCCGATTACTTTGAAGCAAATCTCAGGCATCACATGCTGATGTTTCTGACATGTACTTGGATTCTCATAGAGGCCAGCGCTGCCGAGGAAGCGGATGTGCACGTCGCTGTGGTGGTGAGACCCGGCAACGCGGGGCTGACGGACGATGAGAAGACCTACTACAGCCTCATCACATCCTTCAGCGAACTGTACCTGCCCTCCTCAGCCTAGACCGGGAGCCGTAAGGAACACCGGCCTGTCCTCACAGACTTCTCCCTGTAGTCTAGTTTTATTCTAATGGTAAAAGTAACGTACTTAAAAAACCATATATACACACACATAGGTATGCAAGTGTATATATGTGTATGTTTAAATTGCCTTCCTCAGGCACATAAGTGAAAAAAAAATCTCCGTTCAGTGAAAAGGAAACTTAGTTAAAAATGCTTTCTGTGTAGAAATCGTTTGAAACCACAACTCTAACCCTTACTGAGGGCAAAATGTAGCTGATAGAAGAATTACCACAATGCAGATCACACGTGTTATGTTTATCAAGTCATGTACCAACATGGAAAGGTACGTTCAAGGAGTTACTCAGAAGGCTTGTTATTTTAAAAACTGGAAGTATTTCATAGACTTAGTCCTAATAATAATTAATTCCCCTTTTAAATTATGAGTTAGAAGATTATGACAGCTGGATTTCAAAATATTAGCCTCCTTTTGTACAAAAGACAAAGCCTATTTGTTTCTGCTCTGAAAGAGCAAAATTGGGAAAGGAAACTCATTTGAATCTTGATGAAGCAAGTGTCTATTACTGAAGAAACTTGAGCTAATCATTGTGGCTCCCCTATCGCCTTACCAATAAAAAAGGTGCATTGATGTAACAGCTAAAATTGGAATGTGATTCTTAATGTTTAACTGAATAGTCCTAATCCTGCCAGTTATCATTATGGATTTTATAGTTGCCTTTCTAACTACTTTTTAGCACAGTTTGAGAATATATGTTGCTATTTACTATTGAAAAACAAAAGGTTTACTGAAATCATTCCATAAGACCCTTCTAGAAGAGCCCTAATAATGTAATATTTTCCTCTGAAATGGATGTGAAGAGTGTAAATTTTATAACAGCATTATTTATCCTGGTTCAATCCAAATGGGATGTCATGTCAGTTTTGTGTTGTGATTAATAAAAACATTTTCTTCTTCACTCGGTTTTATGTAGGTTCCTGAACCATTCCACCTAGCCATAAGCAAAAGATAAACTGAAGAGAGATTGAGAAAATAAGAACTTTATTTTAGTTTTTGCCTTAATCTTGTGTGTGTGTTTTAATGCAATGCCACTGGAAAATCATTGACTATTATATTATCTCATTGGTTATTATTTCATTTGGATAGTAAGCATTCATGTTATGAGTGGGGTTTCTTAGATTTTTGAGAATCTTACATTTGAGATATATAACATAATGTTTGAAGGAGGCGTGTTTTTTTTTTAAAGAAGGCCACATGACCTCTTTTTTTTTTTTTTTAAGATTTTATTTATTTATTCGACAGAGATAGAGACAGCCAGCAAGAGAGGGAACACAAGCAGGGGGAGTGGGAGAGGAAGAAGCAGGCTCCCAGTGGAGGAGCCTGATGCGGGGCTCGATTCCAGAATGCCGGGATCACGCCCTGAGCTGAAGGCAGACGCTTAACTGCTGTGCCACCCAGGCGCCCCAGGAGGCGTGTTTTCTTAATTAATCAAGAAAAGCTGTAATGAATCCTGGAGGAATAATTTTGGGGATGCCTTGAATATGAAAAAGTATTGCAAATTTGAGAGGACAGGGAATACAAAAGACTTTACGTTGATAATTTTTATCTCCCAGGAACTAATTACGAATTCTGAGGACTATGAAAATGTAGTAGAAGGGTAGTAAAAGGGAAATGAGTTTAAGTAAATCTTGGAAATGGTAGTAATGTAAATGATAAAGCCATAAATGGCAATAGAACTTACTGTAGTTTTCAAAAAAGCTCATGAGAAGATGATAGAAAAGGTGTCTCTTAATGCCAGTAAAGGAATAATTGGAAAAGTAAGGAAGAAATGAGAAAATTATGCACCAGAGTCTAGATTAGAAAGGAATTAGGGGTGCCGGGGTGGCTCAGTCAATTAAGTGTCCGACTCTTGGTTTTGGCTCAGTCATGATCTCACTCAAGGTTGTGAGATCGAGCCTCGCATTGGGGGTTCATGCTAGAAAAAAAAAAGAAAGAAAGGAATTAAAGGGAAAGGAGGGTGCTCAGTACGTAGCCAAAAGAGAATTGGGGTGGAGGTGTATAGTCTGTTTGGGCTGCTCTGACAAAATCCTGGAGACCTGGGTGGCTTCTAAACAACAAAATTTTATTTCTCACAGTTCTGGAGGCTGGGAAGTCTGAGATCATGGTGCTGGCAAATTCACTGCCTGGTGAGAGCCCATTTCTTCACAGACCAAAGTCTTCTCTCTGTAACCTCCCATAGTGGAAGGGGTGAAGGAGCATTCTTGGGCTGCTTTTATAAGAGCACTAATCTGGGGCGCTTGACTGGCTCAGTTGGTAGAGCATGTGACTCTTGATCTCGGGGTTGTGAGTTTGAGCCCAGTGTTAGGCATAGAGATCATTTAAAAGAAGAAAAAAAAATATATGTATATATGGCACTAATCCCATTTATGAGGGTTCCACCAAAGGCCCCACTTCCAAATACCATCACCTTGGGGGTTAGATTTCAACATACGGATTTTGAGGGGGACACAGAAATTCAGTCAACAGCAAGAGGCATTTCCTTTCCATGATGAAAAGTGTAACAGAAAAACCTATTTATTTATTGAGAGGGAGAGAGAGAGAAAAAAGGTGGGGAGGGGCAGAGGGAGAGGGAAAGAGGATCTCAAGAAGACTCCCCCTGAGCGCGGAACCCAATGGGGGCTTGTTCTCACAATCCCAAGATCATGACCTGAGCCAAAATCAAGAGACGGTGGACCCTTAACTGACTAAGGCACCCAGGCACCCCAAGACTAATTTATTTCAAGTACTTGGAATAGATTCAGGAAAAAAGAGAACGTTCCAATATCAGATTCAGTTTATTAAAAGTGGGAGGTGAAAGGAAGGGAAAAAAGTTGAGTGGAATATTTCTTAGACCCTGAGAAACTCATTCACAATTAAATGTTACGGAAAAGGATCTTAGGAAGAACTTGAGGTATTAAGTAGGTTGGTCATGAGGAAGGAAGAGTGCCTAAGCGAGTAGTGAGCTAGGTGGTGAATCCAGAAAAATTCATGGTCCTTAGTAAGGGAAGGAGGAAAAATCTCACCTGGAATTTCCAAAAAGAGAACAAAGCCATTACATTTTCTCAGCATTTTGTTTGCAGAAAATATAGGGCAGACAGGCCTCTTAAAACTGTGGCCCTTTTTATTCCTGTTCGTTGATCCCTGTCTTCTACCTCAGTCGTGCTCGTTCTCACAGTGGCACTGATTTCCAGTCTTGGATCAAAACCCAAGTTGATTTTTCTTTTTTTCTTTTCTTTTTTAAAGATTTTATTTATTTATTTGACACAGAGAGAGCGAAAAGAGGGAACACAAGGGGAGTGTGAGAGGGAGAAGCAGGCTTCCCGCCGAGCAGGGAGCCTGATGCGGGGCTTGATCCCAGGGTCCTGGGATCACGACCTGAGCTGAAGGCAGACGCTTAACGGCTGAGCCACCCAGGCACCCCAGTTTTTTTATTTTTAAAAAATTTTATTTATTTGAGAGAGAGAGAGCTGGAGCCTGGAGGGGGAGGGGCAGAGGGAGCTGGACAAGCAAACTCCCTGCTGAGTAGGATCCTGGGATCATGACCTGAGCGAAGGCAGATGCTTAACTGAATGAGCCACTCAGGTATCCTAAAGATTTTATTTTTAAGTATCTCTGCAGTTAGTGTGGGGCTCAGACAACCCCCAGTGCAAGCCCTACGAACTAAACCAACCAAGCACCCTGAAAACCCGAATTGATTTCTTAGAAAGGAAGCCTCAGACAAAGGGGCTTCTCTGATCTTGTCAGCACTTCTAGAATGGGAGGGCTTCCTGTTTGGCCTTCTGGAAGACTAGCTTTAGTTGCTAACCCGAGCTGATGTCCAGTTTAGAGTTACTCAAGGAAAGATGGAGAGCCCTTGGCGTATTGCTGAGACAGGCGCGCAGCAGCCTTTGCCCAGCAGATGGTGTTGTTTCTCCAGAGACCTCATCAAGTGTGAGGCCACCAGCTATAGCAAATGGAGCTAAGAGGTGGCCTTAGGAGAGAAAAATGAGTAGAGTTCATTATCCTTAAAAGCCTGTAGCATGATGTTGCAAGAGTCAGAGCAGTTTGGAAAAAATGGCAATAATCCCAAATAAAATCCACCCACTAATATTCCTCTTCCCATTTATTTCCTAAGTCACATAAAACAAACAAACAAACAAACAAACCCAAAACAGTCATTTTTGGATAGCCAGTTTTTCCAACTGCAGTGTGAAAAAGGACTTGTTTTCAGGTTCCCATCAGAGTACAAAGTTGAATATAATACATGCTCAAACAATTTATTATCCCACCACTTGAGCCCCAGATGGTACAATGTTATTATCTTTAACCTAATATTTAAGAATAATTTTCAGTTTTTGCTAACACATTGGAGTAACCAACCGGAGTAGAATTTACCTTCCTTCCCAAGTCATTTAGGTTTAGCCCAAGTCATTCATTCAAATATTGAAGTTGAGGTATGTGTTTTTTTAAAAAAAACCAAACCATACAAATGTCTGTGTGTGCGTGTGCACATGCATAAAATAAATGGGGTCCCCCCCCCCGTAGGGAGATACCCTGGGGGAAAAATGCACAAACTGTTAACTGTTAACATTTGTTCTATTTAAGGGCATCTAGAATGTGCCCTGGATTTGCTGTAAGGGGTCAAAGTCTTGTCCTGCTCTCTAGGTGCATACGTTCTTGGGGGAGGCAGTCAATGAACAGTGAACCACAACAACAAAGCCATAAGATGTGGCATAAGAAGAGTCGACAGAGCTCTTAGTTTCCAACTTAGGGAACAGGCGAAAGAGAGAAGCCAGCAAAGGAGCTAGAAATGGATTGGGCATTGAGGAATGAAAGCCAAGAGAGGGGCAGGAGAGCCCAGTGAAGAAGGGGGTGCTTGGGTGTGTCTGATGCCGCTAAGAACTCAATTAAGTTTCAAATAGCAGTGGCTCTTGGATGAGACAAGTGCAGTCTGTGGAGTGCTGGGAACAAAAGTTGAGGAGGGAATGTGAAGCTAAAGGTTTATCAATTTTGTTTGTATCCATTTTGTTTTCAAAGAACCAACTTGCAGTTTTTCTCTATTTTATTTATCTCGATTTTCTTTCTTTCCTTCTGCTTGTTTTGGATTTAGTTTGCTCTTGTCTAGTTCAGGGGGAAGGTTAGGTTATCGCTTTGAGATATTTCTTCTTTTTCAGTGTAGTCATAGCTTTAAATTTACCAATTTACCTGCCAGCCCTGCTCTCATGGCATTTTGTAGGTTTGGTATGTTGTGTTTTTGTTTTCATCGTCTCTAAGTATTTTCTAATTTCCCTGTGATTTCTTTTTCGACCCATTGGTTGTTGAAGAGGGTGTTGTTTAGGTGCCTGATGTATTTGTGAATTTTCTTAATTTCCTTCTGTTAATTGATTTCTCATTTCATGCCATTTACTTTGTGAACATACTTTGTGCGATTTTGATCTTTTAAAACATATTGAGATTTGTTTTGTGGCTTGACATATGGTCTGTACTGGAGAATGTTCTTTGTGCACTGAAGAAAAGTGG
Source organism: Ursus maritimus (assembly GCF_017311325.1). Taxonomy (NCBI): domain Eukaryota; kingdom Metazoa; phylum Chordata; class Mammalia; order Carnivora; family Ursidae; genus Ursus; species Ursus maritimus. The sequence continues at coordinate 17,853,894 of NW_024426996.1, read as the reverse complement.
TGTCAGGTAGAGTTCTACAGGCATTTGTTAAGGTCTGGTTGGTTGATGGTATTGCTTCAGCCTTCTGTTGCCTCACTCTTCTTCTGTCTAGTTGTTCAGTCCATTATTGAGTGCAGAATACTGAATGTTCCCTCTATTATTGTTGGACCATTTCTCCCTTCAGTTTTGTCTGGTAATAAGATACACATCCAGCTTACTCCCATGCAGCTTTCCTCTCCCCTGCTTATGTTGTGGTCCAGATGAGATCTTTGTACGTTGCGCCTATCTCTAGATTTAGAATTACTGCTCCATGTCGTGTCTTTTAAATCAGGAGGAAAAAAGGATACAGATACGTTTATACCTTCTTTTAATATTGACCTATCGTATTCGTTTCCTAGGGCTTCAAAGAACGATTAACAGGGTGGCTTAAAGAAACAAATCTATTCTCTCATAGTTCTGGATGCTGAAAGTCTGAAATCAGGGTATTGGCAGAGTTGGTTCCTTCTGGAAGCACTGAAGGAGAATCTGTGCCATGCCTCCGAGCGTCTGACAATAGCTGACAATCCTTAGCATTACTTGGCTCGTAGAGGCATCATTGCTGCAGCCTCCACCTCCATCATCATGAGGCATTCTCCCTCTTTCCCTCCTTCTTCGCGTGGCTGGTCCACAAGCTCTCAGATACGGTTGGATTAGGGGCCTACCCTACTCCGGCGTGACCTCATCTTAACTAAGTATATCTGCAGTGAGCCTATTTCCAGTTAGGGTCACATTCAGAAGTATTGGGGATTAGGACTTCAGCATATCTTTTTGGGGTGACAGTTCAATTCATAATACCAGGGGTATGTCAGAGCTTTCTAGAGCCCTTACTTGCCAGAGCATCCCATTCTCAACTCTTTCCTCTCAAGCTTCTCGGTTGGTGGATTGCTGGCCGCAGCTGTTATCCGTTGCTCCAGGGAGCTGTGACTGACACATATGCCTTTAAATGTTTTCAACACATGCCGGTGGGTGGCTCCCTCAGCCCTGGCAGAATTCTTAGTAACCTAAGATAAGGGTAAACCCTTCGAGCCAGTCCTCCAAGGAGCCCCGAACAGGTTGCTGTGGCCTGAATTGGGTTGCTCGTGCCCCCCACCTCCACCTCTCTCAAATTGGGATGTTGGGAAGTCCTCACCTCCCACATGACTATTTGGAGATTGGGCTTTTAGGAGGTAAAGTTAAGTGAGGTTTTAAGGGTGGGGTCCTAATCCAATCAGATTGCTGTTTGTATAAGAGGAAGAAGAGCCCCACCAGGGAGCCCTCACCAAAAATCAAATCAGCCAGAACCTTGTTCCTGGACTTGTCAGCCTCCAGAAGGGTGAGAAAACAAACTTCTGTTGTTTAAAACCCCCTGTTCGTGGTGTTTCGTTATAACAGCCCAGGCTGATTGATACATAGTTCAGAAGCGTATTTCCTAGTGAGGGAGGCCCATTGTTCTCTTGGCCTGTTGGTACTCTTTCCTGCGCCGGAAATACAGGCTGTTACTTCCAAGGCTACCACTGCGCTGGGGGCCTGGCATGGGACCGGGATAAGCTGAAACACCACAAAGCTCTCTGTTTTTACGGAGAGTCAGCTAGATTTTCTTGATGAAGCATCCCCCTGGTTGCTGCGAGCTTTTACTTAGTTTCCAGAATTTTGAGAGAGTTGATTTCGGCAGTTTTGGCCAGTGTATATATTGGTGTTTTGGAGGGAAGGACTCTGGTGTTTCTTACTCCTCCATTGTCACTGCGCCCTCCCACCTGCTCTTTTTATGCTGGGACTTTGACACTCCTCCCGCCAAGAGGTGGGGGCCTGTGTTCTCCTGCCTTGAGTCTGGGAGGGGGGCTGCTTATGACTGCTCCAACCAGAAGGACAACAGAGGTTGCTTTGACTCTCCAGGCTAGGTTATAAAAAGGCCACAGCTTCCATATCCTTTTTGCAGGGGCTGGGGTCAGAATACTTGCTGTGGGGAGGCCAGCTTCCATGCTGTGAGGGAGCCCAAATTCACTCACGTGAAGAGACCAGGACAAGAGGAACTAGGGCCCAAACTGACGGCCAGCCCCAGTCTTCAGACATAGGAATAAGCCAGCCCTCAGACGGCTCGCAGCCTCCAGCCCTCAAGTCTTCCCGCTGAGACCCAGACCTTGTGGAGCAGAAATGCGTGGTCTCTGCCAGGCCCTGTCTGAGTTCCTGACCCGCAGCATCCTCGAGCATAGTAAATAGGGATTTTACACTGCTGCATTTTCTGGTGATTTGTTCGGCAGCCACAGTAACTGGAACAGTGAATTAAATGGTGCCAAGCAGGGAACAAACTTTTACCTCCCTTTCAGTATAGCTGGGCTGTGAAAGGGCTGTGCCCAAGTATAGTTAGGAGCGTCGAGATGATCTCATTCCCCACTCCTCCCTCCCTCCAGACAGCGGCATCTCTTGTTCTGCTAGACTTTGCAAGTGTCCCCGTCTTCCCAAACACCCAGGCCTGGAACCACAAAGTGTCTGAGTTTTCCTTTCCGTTCACCCTCCTGACAGGCACCAGGGGATGCCCACTATCTTTTTCCTAGTGCCCACGCAAATGTGTTCCTTCCTTCCCATCCCTAACAGAATTATAGAAAGATATGGAAGGCCTCTGTAATGTGAGACCACTGTCTCCTACCAGGGCAATGCAAAAGGTGAGTCACCCAGTCTGTCTCTGGTACTGCTAGTCAGCCGACTTTGTCCCTGTGTTGGGTCCAAGCCCTTTTCCTCCAGCTTCTCTTAACAGTCCCTGGCTACAAAGTTAAATTTGGCTTACAGAAGTCTAGTGGTATTAGATACTATTCTAATATTGACTGTTAAATAAATCCCTTCATGCTGCTTTCTCTGGAAAATACTTGTGCAACAGCTTACAGGTTTTTCTTTGTTCTGACCCAAACAGCATTTGTAGGGAGAGTTTTTGATGAGTTAAATTTAAAAATCTGTATGTAGGGCGCCTGGGTGGCACAGCGGTTGGGCGTCTGCCTTCAGCTCAGGGCGTGATCCCGCCGTTCTGGGATCGAGCCCCGCATCAGGCTCCTCTGCTATGAGCCTGCTTCTTCCTCTCCCACTCCCCCTGCTTGTGTTCCCTCTCTCGCTGGCTGTCTCTATCTCTGTTGAATAAATAAATAAAATCTTAAAAAAAAAAAAAAATCTGTATGTAGCCTGTAGGGTCAGCTCAGCTTCTTACCTCAAAAGCATGAAAAAATGCAGTTTTCATCAGGTAAGGACCCAGTTACCCCACTGTTTTATTTTCGAAGCTACACAAGAGGAAGTCTGGTACTGATGGTTTATAGAGGGTTATTTCAGGCCCTATTTAGAACGTGGGTCTTCAACATCTACTAGTTACAGCAGACATTATAAGAAATGACCCTTTTTATAATCTAGAACTTCCTCAGGACACAGAAAGCTGTTTGCTGTGAGAAGCAGGAGAACAATTGCATCCTTTGAAATCTCACTACATTACCATTGTTTCCTAAACGCCTTGAATGTTGAGCAGCTCACATTTTTTTTTTTTTTTTTGAGAGAGAGGGAGAGAGAAAATCTTGCGTTGTCGGGGTGGGGGTGGGCAGAGGAAGAGGGAGAGAGCGAGCCATCAGCAGGCTCCACGCCCAGCGCAGAGCCGATGCGAGGCTCCGTCTTCCAGCCCTGAGATCATGACCTGATTCGAAATCGAGAGTTGGATGTTCACCAACTGAGCCACCCAGGTGCCCCAAGCAGCTCATACTAAAAAAGAGAAAAAAGGAAAAGAGGGGCAGCTACCAGTCATTTATTGTGAAGGTATTTATGACGCACTTAACTCTGCCAGGCACTGTTTGAGTTGCCGGGTATGTGGCAGATGTGGTCCTTGGGCTCTTTAAACAACAGAAATTGACAAGAGGCCAAAAGGGAATTCCAGGCAAGGCTTTTATCAGGGCTTATGCACAAGGGAGACAGCATAAGGGGAAAGTGTCCTGCAGGCTGACTCGCAGACCAAAGGCCAGGGAATGTTTTCAGGGGCGTGGAGGAGGGAAAGAGGGGGGCGTCTAAGCCTGTTGGGGCAGGGAGATACAGGAGGTTGGGTGTGCAGGCACAGTGCACAGAACGTGCTTCTCTATGCATCACACGTCTAACATGTCCCCTCTCTACCCTGGGCATGATTTTCAGTATTTCTTCTTAATTTTTATTTATTTATTTATTTATTTATTTATTTATTT
>NW_024426996.1:17849345-17849688 GCF_017311325.1 Ursus maritimus | reverse complement strand
TTTATTTATTTATTTATTTATTTATTTATTTATTTTTATTCACTTGAGAGAGAGGGGGCGCAGGAGAGAGAGTGTGAGTACTGGGGAGAGGCAGAGGGAGAAGCAGGCTCCCCGCTGAGCAGGGAGCCTGATGGGGGGCTCAATCCCAGGACCTCGAGATCATGACCCAAGCCAAAGGCAGACACTTAACTGAGTGAGCCACCCAGGCACCCCTGATTTTTAGTATTATAATGAGGGAGGAAGTAGGCGGAAGTTCAGCACTGGGGGTCCATGGTGCACTGACTGGTTTGGTCGAGTCTTCACCAGTCTTCTAGTCCCTCCTTTCAGTGAGCATCCTCCCTTC
>NW_024426996.1:17811875-17849321 GCF_017311325.1 Ursus maritimus | reverse complement strand
ATTCAGGGGGCAGAGAATTCTAGCTCTTGCAGGAGATGCACTACTGAAGACGCATACATCTGTGGGAATGCTGGACCTGGGTGGTTAGGCTGAGGGGATCCGAGTCTAAGCCTTCCTCTGCCTCGCGTACAGAGCAGGCAAAGTCTCTTGCCCTTAAAAAAAAAAAAATCCCTGCCCTCATGGAGCTTGCCTTTTGGGGTAGAGAGAATGAGATGAACTAAGTAAAACGTGTAAGGCAGTGTTATACATGTTAGAATTTTAACTAATCACGGGACCCTGTTTACAAAGTGCTACCAAGCAAGATAAAGCTGGAAAGAGCAGTGGTGCTGGGTTGGGCTTGAGGGGCTTGAGTTTTGAGGTCAGGTAGGCCTCGGTGAGAAGGTAACATTGGAGGAGGTGGAGAAGGTGAGAGATGTACATATCTGAGGGAAGATCGTCCAGGGCGCAGGTATCAGCAAGAGCGAAAGTCCTAAGGTCAGAGCATGCTGGCTACTGGAGGAACCTAAAGAGGCACAGGGACTGGGATAGAATGAAAGGTGGAAAGACAGGTCTTCTTGGCCCTTGCAGGGCATATAATGCTTGGGGTTTTTAGTCTGAGTACAAGAGAAGCCACTGGAGGGTGTTAAGAAGGGGAGTGACGATGATCTCGTTTAGCCTCTAACAAGACCATTTTGCTGTGTTGAGGACAGTCTGAAGGGAGCAAATGATGGAAGCAGAGACACCGGTTTTGTAGGCTATTACAGGAGTCCGTGAGAGATGGAAGTTGCCTGGACCAGATGGTAGCAGTGGATGAATTCTAGAATAATTTGAAGATAGGGCAGACTGGATTTGCTGACAGTGGGGTGTGAGAGAAAGAAGACATACTTTAAGATTACTTTAAGGTTTTAGTCTGAGCAACTGAAAGATGAGTTGTCCTTAACTTAGATGGGAAGACTCTGGGAGGAATGAGTTTAAAGATTAGGACTTAGTAAACTTGAGATGACAAGTGGAGATGTCACAAGTTAGTTGAATATCCAGGAGAAAAGTCTGAGCTGGTGAGTTGGGAGAGGTCTGCATATGGCAGCATTTAAAACAAGAAGACTGGATGAGGTCACCAGCAGAGTGGATGTAGATAGGAAGGGAAGAGTTTCAAGGACTGAGGTATGGGACACTCCAATGTGAAGATGTCAGGGAGAAGAAGGCCCAGCAAAGGAAGCAGAGGCATGGACAGTGAAGCAGGAGGCAAATTAAGAGGGAATGATCTCTGGAAGCCAAGTGAAGAAAACGTTTTCAGCAGAGAATGGGGAGGGATTGACCAAATTGCGAAGTAGTGCTTATGGGTCTAGATAAGGTCATAAAAGAACCAACCATCGTATGTAACGTCACAGGGTCTCTGGAGAACTTGGGTAAAGCATTTCCACCAAGTGGTAGGAGCAAGAGCTCCAATGACTAGACTGGGTTCAAGAGAGAACTGGGAGGGAGGGACTGGAGGCAGCAAATAGGGACTTTTTTTTAATCTTTTCTTTTCTTTTTAAAGTAATCTCTACATCCACCATGGGGCTTGAACTCAGGACCCTGAGATCAAGAGTTACATGCTCTACTGACTGAGCCAGCCAGGCGTCTGGGGACTTTTTTTTTTTTAAAGAAAGGAGAAATAAAAGCATATTTTATGCTGATTAAAAAACCTTGGCTTTTCCAGTGAGCCTTGTCACGCACGCTCCGTTCTTTTGACTTCATATTTGGGTATTTGCTGTGTGTTGGAGCCCTCATGCTAGGGAGTCTGAACTGATTGGAAGCTGAGGATTGTGAAATCTAGCTTCCTTCCAATGCAGAATGCTCTCTTCCCCGGAACTGTCGATCCCCATTGCTTTGGGGAAGCAACCTAGATGTGATCAGGATGTCCCGTGGAATTGCATTTCTCTCATTTATCATTTGCATGGTTCTTTGCATTTGTGATTTGGGGCTCTATTTCAGCTCCATAGATCACACCTTTCCCGTTTCTGCAGGATGATGGTTCTTCACTGATTCTTCGTTACTCCTGCTCCAAAGGAATGATAGTGACCAAAGAAGTCTTAAAAACTTAATGTGAACCCTGCGGCAGTCATAGACTGTTCACAAAAATGTTCCTCCCATCTGGGCGCACGGTGGGAGTGTGGCTCTCAGATAAGACCGTGCAATGTGTCCTAACCAATGAGGGATGTTTGTCACATCCTAGCAGAATCTTCAAGAACCAGTGAGCGGTCTGCCATGCGTTCTTGGCTGTCAGCGACGGTGATGGAAGCATGTGTGGAGATGAAGCCTCTGTCAGCCAGGGTCCGAGTCATCACACCAAGCACGGCCACCTTGCCAACCCTGGATAGACATCTCGTATGAGAAGTGAGCTTTAGTTTTATTCCTTTTTATTTTGGGACAGCAAAACCCAACATACCCTGACTTACAAAATGCCTAAGCAAAAATGAACTGCTGGTGTGCCAGTCTCCTGGTATTATAACCAGCAGATGACCAAGTCTAGGACATGAAGGTTTCACTTTCCCACACCAGGGCAAAGAAGACCCAGTAACAGGTGCTGAAGCTTCACCTCACAGTCCGCTCTCCGTTCAGTAAAAAACGACGGAACCTTTAAAATGTTAGCGTTGTTTTAGAAAGCTTGGAGATCTTTTCTTCAAGAGACCTAGTTGGACTACCAAAACGAAGGTTAGTTTATTTCGGACTTTGGGTCATCTGCCTTTGATCCTCCAGGCATGCGCATTCCAAAGGCAGAGTCCCTGGTCTTAGCCTCCGAGAAGAATCCTGTGGTTCCTAACCCCTAGGAAGTACTGTAATCTTGATCCTGATTAATATGTGTGGCCTAATACGAAAATATATTTGGTCTTGGTCCTAGGTTCCTGCCACAGAGCTGCTAAAACTCTTGAAATTTCCGGAGAGATAGAAGTGACTTTTGTTATTCATAATAAGCCCAATTTCATGCTAATGAGGTCACCCAGGGTGGGGCCCCAGATAACCTCAGGATTGAGTTGGTCACCAGAAAGATGAAGGGATTAGACCTCTTGACCAAACTCCTGAAGCAGATGTGGGGGAGGGTGCTGGAAATTGAGCTCTATAAACTCTCGCACAGGGAGGTTCAGAGAGCTTCTGGGTTGGTGAACACATGGAAATGTTGGGAGCCTGGCATGCCCTCGCATCCCTCCTCTTCCTTGTCCTGTCTCTTTCATTTGGTTGTTCTTGAGTTATATTCTTTATAATAAGCAGGCACATGAAAGTAGTGTTTTCTGGAGTTCTGGGAGCCATTCTGGCAAATTATCTAACTTAAAAGAGAAGGGAGTTATGGGACCCCCTTTTCCTGCCAATTTTATAGCCAAGTTGGACAGAAGTGTGGGTAACCTGGGACCCAGTACTTGGGACTGACATCTGAAGTAGTGAGGGCAGTCCTGTGGACTGACGGTAACTCTGGGTAATGTTAGAATTGGACTGAATTGTAGGACATCCGGTTGGTGTCCTGAGAATCAAAGAATTGGCTGTTGGTGTTGGAAAACACCCTAGAAATATGCTACCAACACTGAAGTATATTTTCTGTGTGTGTGTGTTTTTTTTAAGATTTTATTTATTTATTTGAAAGAGAGCTGAAAGAGCACGAGGGTGGGGAGGGACTGAGGGAGAGGGAGAGGGAGAAGCAGACTCCTCGCTTGATCCCAGGACCCTGAGATCATGACCTGAGCCGACGGCAGACAATTAACTGACCAAGCCACCCAGGCACCTCTTCTGTTCTTTTGTTTTTGCTTTTTGCAGGCGTCAGCAGGGGAGGGCCAGAGGGAGGGAGAGAACCTCAGGCAGAGGGGAGGGCCAGAGGGAGGGAGAGAACCTCAGGCAGACTCCCGGCTGAGCACAGAGCTGTGCCGCAGGGTCTCCATCCCACATCCCTGAGATGATGACCTGAGGGGAGACCAAGAGTCGGAGATTTAACTGACTGAGCCACCCAGGTGCCCCACTGAAGTATATTTTCAACAGAATATCTGATGGACTTTACACATGCTTCAATATTACAGAAGAAATGTTAGTGTAAGAGACAAATCATAATTCTGCATAAAAGAATTTTATTTAGTGGTCAGATCCCAATGAATAATGCCAGTCATTGCTTGATTCTGCTAAAATGTGCTATTTAGATATACTCTTAAGAAAGTGTACAGTGCGTCACCAAAAGCTGTTTAATTTGGATTGTGTAGAGTAAAAGAAAACTTCATAAATCTTTGTTTTCTGATAAAATTTTTAAAATATAAAAATGAAAAAACAAACCCAAACGCAGTATTCAAAACTAATAACTGTCACCTTGGACTATTTACAGTGCGATGCCTTTTTCCTAGGAGAATGCTCTCTGCTTGGTTCTTCTCCTCGCGTTTCCCCTGGCACTTGTAGGTGTTCTCACCCCCATCTGATCCCTCTCTAGGATTTCTTCCATTCCTGTCTTGCTTGAAACAGTCATCGGTTCTCTCCTCTCTGCACCTTTCTCTGATACTCTTTTCTCCTACGCTTCAGTGACCAGTATTCTGTTTGACAGACATTTGTTGAGCACCCATACGTGCCAGGCACCGTGCTGGGAGGCAGAGAGAAATCCAGAGATGAAAAGTCATGGACCCCTTCCTCAAGATTCAGAGTTTGGGTTGAATTAAAAAACAGTGTTTTTCACATTATATTCCACGAGATCCCCAGGCTCCTGTGAAGTACATCTGGGGACTTCTTGAAACAAAGTGCACTCATGGAGGGTCTGTCAATGTGGCCCGCTCCAGGGCATTTCGAACTTAGAATTCTGCTCTTTGTGAAGCACAGCCTGAAAAGCCTAGGCCTATAATTTGCATTCTAAACTCTTCGCAGGTGGAAAGTGTGTGTTGGTCGGTAGGGGAGCAGCCATGCCAGTTTGTTTGGGGGGAAGGGTGATGGTTTAGTTGGTTTTTACAAATCCCAGGTCTGAAAAAGCCCTTAACCCTCCCCCCCCATCAAATACCAAATTGAGCTGTAGATACACATTAAGAAGCTCTCCCTTGATCTGGACTTGTAACAAGATGCTCTAAGACTCCTTTTATAAATGGCCAGCAGGAGCTCTTTTTATTACCTCCACAAATATTTCTTTGTGCTTTTCTGTGAACATTTTCTTAGCTTTGAACATAAAAGCAGCAAATGAAGCCTGCAGGTCACCTTTTTTTTTTTTTTTTTTTTTTTGCTTTTATCATGGTTGAACCCAAAACAAGCTCAGCTCTTGCATTTGGCCCACATCTTCTTTGTCCATGAGGCCTTGAGAGACTCATGGTAGTTACTTAAAGAAAAAAAGAAGGCAAACTATGAAATACAAAACAAAAGCTGTACATAGCATACTATGGAAGCAAAAATTACACCATACCCTCACTGCCCCCATCTTGTCCCATGCCTGGCAGACCACGTCCCTGCAGATATTCACATTTGGAAATATTTCTCAGTCACAGTAAAGTCCAAATCCTGGCGGTGGGCTTGTAGCATATTCCTCTCATCGACTCCACACAGCCGACCACTGAACAGTGATGAAGGGAGTTTTTATGGGGAAGTTCTTGACCCCATGCTTTTCCACAGGTTACACAGGGTCACATCGCTATAGTTTCCAACCAATTAGATGATACTCAGTCCATTCAAGAGTATTAGTGCCAGATTCAGAACTTCCTCATGAGCTGGTTCCAAGCCCTTTGGATCTGAAGGCAACTTTGGGAGTTGGCATTCTTCCCGTGTTACATTTGACCCGCCCTACTCTGTGGTAGGGTGATGAGGATGTCTGAAATAAGTGTTGAGAATGAGAAGAGCAGGGAGTGCTGGGAGAGAGAGGGAAAAGAAGTGACCATGCACAAGCTTCTTGCTCTGTCGTGCATATATTTTTAGTGTGACAGCGTGTATTTCGACACATAAGGGCTTGTGCTTTTTCGTGAAAGAAATAACTTGCCCTGAAAAGCTCATTTGGCAAATGTGGCCATGAACGTGTGTGTGTGTAAAATGGGTTATGAGGTTCTGTACCAAGTCCTGTGGGTGTGTCCTTCTGGCTCCTTCCCCCAGCACACCCACCTCCCCGGCAAGGAAAAGCTGATCAGTTACACCTGGTCGGTTTGATATTCAGAAGCTTCGGACAGGCTTTCGGAGAAGCTTAGGAAGTTCTCCTGGTACTCGGAACAAACAATCTCATAACGGTAGTGCCGGAACTCCACAGCAAAGGTGCCAAAATACGACAGGAAGCACATGACCAGACCCCACTGGACCCTGGCTGCATACATGTGGATGCCTTGGGCCATGAGGATGAAATCTGGGGAGCAGCAGTCAAGGAAAGTACCTCCAGGAGCCGCATTAAAAGTGGACTCTCGGGGCGCCTGGGTGGCTCAGTCGTTCAGCGTCTGCCTTCGGCTCAGGTCGTGATCCCTGTGTCCTGGGATCGAGCCTCGCATCAGGCTCCCTGCTCAGCGGATAGCCTGCTTCTCCCTCTCCCACTCCCCCTGCCTGTGTTCCCTCTCTCCTTGTCTGTCAAATAAATAAAGTCTTTAAAAAAAAAAAGTGGACTCTCTTCTGGGCATGCACAGGTTACAAGAAAGTCTCACTCTCCCTTCTCGCCAGTAGAACTTAGCTTGACAGCTTGCTCAACACACCTGTTGCATGAATAATACGAAGTAACATTACTGAGCTCTTCCTTTTTGCCAGACATGCGTCTAGGTGCTTGCGTGGAAAATCTAACTTAATCCTCACAGCGACCCTCTTATCATCAGTTCATTTAAAAATAGGGAAACTGAGGCCAAATGGTTAAGTAACTTGCCTGAGGTCACAGAGGCGTTAACGGATAGAGCTGGAATTCCAATACAAGGACTCGGGACTCCTGGGCCAGGCATGCAACCCTACCACCGCCCAATAAGCCGTGAGATTAGTAAGAGGATTTAAATTCCAAAAAAATTAGTTGGTCAGAAAAATAAATTTCTCTTTTTAAAAATCACTACAAGTGACTGTGGATTCATAGTCACCATTCTATCTGCAGAAACAATTTTGAACATACCAAATCACTAATTACCTACATTGAAGCTTTGTCTCGCAGTGCTACTAATAATGTGTAAGTGGCCTCTCTCCCTCTTCTGTCTAGTTTTCACTATTAATAAACAAACGAGACTCCTATGCCTGAATCTGTATGGTGTGTAACGCACACACACCAGTATACACGAGGCAGGAGCTGGGAAGGAGAACGTTTCAAAGCATGCTTTTGTAAAAAGCCAAGAGGCCAAGGACTAAATACATTTTTAAAGAAAAATCAGAAATGCTCCCTTGGAATTAGCTCTATCTTCAGAACTTAGACTTAAAATAGACTTAAAATCTTGGGAAGTTTTCAGAGAGCAAAAGAATATGGTGAAACTACGTCAGCCAGACTTTGCTCTCCTGAGAAGGCCTGGATCCGTTCACTTGGGAACCAAGACAGGGTTCCAAACGTTCAGAAACGACACGGATCAGGATTGTCTGGTATAAGCTGAAAACGCAAAATAAAGTCTGTATGTACTCTTCTGACTGAGGGCTCAAAATATTGGCAAAGCAATATTACCTAAGTTAATGGGGAAAGGGATAAATCTTCAAATCTCATATCGGGAGAATTCTGACCTTTTTACTCATAAAATATTTTATCAAGTGGCTAGCCATAAGCACGACTTTTGGCTTGATTCTCCAGTCCTTACATGTTCTCTAAGGAGCTGCAGAACTTCAAAAACCCCATAAAATGGTTGGCAGTTAGTAAGGAAAGAAGAAATAAAGACCCCAAAGACTCCAGTAACTACAGCACATCTCTGAACCATAAAGTTTTCCTATTTTAAAGACACTTTCCCTAAAGTGAGAGGGTGTGGTGGTGAAGAGTTCAAACTGCCTGAGCGTAGGTCGAGAGCCCCGCATACAGAGTGTGATCTTGGGTAAATGAATCTCTGTCCTTACTATTCTTGTTAAATGAGGATTAAAGGAATTGATACATTTAAAGTACTTAGAAAAACGCCTAGCACATGATAAGTGCCCAATAAATGTTGGCGATTCCATGCCCGAAGATGTAATCGGGTCAGCTACACATTCTACCACCTAGGAACCTTATTCCCTTCCTCTCTGGTTTCGGAGGAGGACTTACTGGAGTGAACACTTGATATCTCTCCGCCCCTCGGAACGAGTGGCTGATCTGATTGGTCGCACTGGAACTGGCGGGCTTCTATTGGGCCACGCTACCGGTAGGTGGGGTCACTGTGCTCCCTCCTGGACTAGTCTCGCGGGATGTGTTTGGGGTTAAGCTTTTCCTGGTTTCTCTGCTTGTTACTGAGTGGATAAATTGAATTCCGGGCTGTGACACAGGAGGCCTGCCACATTCTCCTTTCCAAATTAAATTAAACGAAATAACAGGGCCATTAATAAAGTCATAAATTAACTTTTTAAAAGATGGAAGGGAAAATAATCACCATTTTCGTTATGCATTCTGTGTTTTTCATCAAGAGTAACTTTTACGTCATTAATGAAAGGAGAACGCGTGACACCATTCCTATAAACAATTTTGAGAAGGCAAATCTTGTTCTATTTTTAGTCCTCCAGCTCCTCTTTGGCATGAAAAATTGGCCTGAGAGTTTTTGTTTTTATATCCATTACTGTTGTCTTTTGCCTAAGATTCTGAGATAATCTGACCAACATCCTAACTGATCGGAAATGGCGATTTTCTCATCTACATATCCGTGTTTTACTCGCACTGTCAAAGCAACTTCTTTTCACAAAGGATACAGAGGACCACACAGAGAGTGATAGATGCTGAGAGAATAACTCGTGGAATTCCAACTTTCCGTCCTTCATTCTTGATGTTGACTTTGAGTGTCAGTGCAGCCTGGATCCAGCAGGTCAATGTCCCAAATCCAAAGGTCAAGGAAGTTCCGACATTGTGGATTTCTTCATCATTCGTGAGCTAAGGGATGAACAGATAATGACAAGGAGGCCCATTTAGAAAAGACATGATGGCCAACGGAACACCTGAGGGAGAAAAAATAGGTAAAGTGATGTCTCAATAATGGGGTTATAGATTTTGGAAAGAGTAGAGTTCATCTTCACTGGCTCTTTGTGTCTGAAATGCTCTGAACTCTGAGGGGAAAAAGGGAAATAAATAGTACCCAAGACCTCAAGATATTTGTTTAGAAGAACCACTCAGGCAGTAGTAATCTATTCCTTGATTTGCCAGAAAAGTGTGGAAAAGCAAAAGCAAAACAGTTACACCAAAAAGAGAAATGTCAATTTCTACAAACATACACCCCAAACTTTGTTTTCCAGACTAAGAAATGAGACCTGGGATCTGGCTGTGTATTTACTAATTGAACAGGACCAATTCTAAGCGGGTCAAGATTTTACTGACATAGACAGCTAACAACACTTACTTCTACCAAACTGGCCTGTGTACTGTGACCAATTCATTGTTAATGGGATTTTGTTGAATTTTCCTTTTATAATAAGAAAATTGCCACCTAATAGCTTTTTCCATATTTGTAGATCCATTAAAGGACATTCGTGTTTGAAGATTCCTATTCAAGGCTTTTATAGAGATAATAGTTAAAGGAGACACATTTGAGTTATTTCATTTGAGGGTTAAAGATGTAAACTCTCCAGGGGCGCCTGGGTGGCACAGTGGTTGAGCGTCTGCCTTCGGTTCAGGGCGTGATCCCGGTGTTCTGGGATCGAGCCCCACATCAGGCTCCTCTGCTGGGAGCCTGCTTCTCCCTCTCCCACTCCCCCTGCTTGTGTTCCCTCTCTCGCTGGCTGTCTCTATCTCTGTCAAATAAATAAATAAAATCTTAAAAAAAAAAAGATGTAAACTCTCCAAATCATTGCCTACTGATGTCAAAAATATACTGGTTACTTTTTTTTTTTTAATACAGTGGTCACAGCGCGCCTGGGTGGCTCAGTCAGTTGAACATCTGCCTTCCGCTCAGGTCATGATCCCAGGGTCCTGGGACTGAGCCCCGTGTCAGGCTCCCTGCTCAGCGGGGAGTCTACTTCTCTGTCTCCCTCTGGCTCCTGCATGAGCTCTCTCTTTCTCTCTCAAATAAATAAATAAAAAATCTTAAAAAAATAATATACTGGTCCCTTAAAACATCTTTAGCAATTATATATTTTTTAGTTACACATGTGAGAAAATAAAATCTATAGTTGAGAAGATGGCTCTTACAACATGGTAAAATATTTTTTTGAATTGCCCATCGTCTTCAGATGTTTTATTGTTTGACAATGCTGTGAGAATAATGGTTGCGTCAAATCTATATTGCTTTCCTTTTGCAAATTTTTCTATTGCTTTTGGCTGTAGTATTTTTTCCTCTTCTTTGCAAGAAGCCACTTTTTTCTCTCTTAGCTCAAAAGACATATTTTCTAATCTTTATTTATTTATTTATTTATTTTCTTAATGCAGAGGAGACCTGTATTTATTTATTTATTTTTCTAAGATTTTACTTATTTGTCAGAAGAGAGAGAGAGAGAGCACAAGCAGGGGGTGTGACAGGCAGAGGGAGAAGCAGCTTCCCTGCTGAGCGGGGAGCCTGATGTGGACTCGATCCCAGGACCCTGGGATCATGACCTGAGCCAAAGGCAGACACTTAAATGACTGAGCCACCCAGCGCCCCAAATCTTACTTTAAACGACAATATCTCAAATTAAATTTTACTTCTAGGAAATTGGTTCTGCTATACACAGTCTATTCATTTATGATTTTGAACTTAATTGTTCAAACTTTAAAAACTTAGAGGACAGATGGAACAGTCTGTCTCTCATCCCGTACGCTAGCCACTCTGTTTCTTCACAGGCAACTAATTTGTTGTTTCCTGTGTATTCTCTGTAGATACTCCAGAAAGTGTTCTTTGTATGTCATGTCATCATTCATGGTTTTGAATATTTGTGGTTCACCAAAACAACCCAATCTCTGGACTTTAGGAAAGACCAAAAGGTCTACTCAGTAACTTCCATCCAGGCCCTGGCTGAGAGAATTGGTAGTGAGTGCCTGACAACAGGTCAGCCAGCAGCCACTCAGTATGTCTGGCTTGACAGGGGATGAGACCTAGAGTAGTAGAATGATGAGTGGGACTGCCTGTCAAACAACCCATCGATTCAAAAATAATTGTTCCGTCGCTCCTCTGTGCCAGGCGAAGTGCTGGGGAACGAGTTTTCCTGGTGTAATGAATTATCAGGACTGAAGAGTGGAACGAAAGACAGTCTTAGAAAATCCACTACCATATTTTTTTGAATGCCTGTGCCATTTGGATTTCACTCCACAGGCAGGGAGAGAAGTGTCAGGATTGGTGTACAACTGCAGGGAGGAAATTTCTCACCAGGGATATAAAGCACAGGTTGGAGGACATTGGGAAGGGAACGGAGCCATGGCAATCAGATAACCACTGTTTCGGGCGGGGGGGTGCCCTTCGTCTGTCTTACAAATGGAGACATTCAAGTCAAAAGGTGGATGATGGTATTGGCAAAGGAATTTTTTTTTTTAAGTAGGCTCCATGCCCAGCATGGAAACCAGCATGGAACCCAGCATGAAGCCCAGCATGGAGCCCAGCATGGGGCTTGAATCCATGACTCTGAGATCAACACCCGAGCCAAGATTCAGAGCCAGATGCTCAACCAACTGAGCCATCCAGGCACCCTTAGGGAACTTATTCTTAAATGTAGTGGCCTTGGGCTTCTAAATGTCTGGGAAGAAGAGTTAGTGTTAGTAGATCTTTATACAAGTCCTAAGTGTTCTTGAGAAATTCTGGTTTTCAAATTGATTCCCATGTGAGCCTGCTAATACGAAATGCAAGCTTTCATCCAAAAAGGATGAAGGTGTTTAATTTTAGAAAGGCCAGGATCCTATTAGTTTTCTAGAAAGTGACATTAGGAGACAATTCGTTATGAGAAAAAGCATGAATCACTTTGAAATCCTTTGTAGAAGATACACAGTGTTGTAGAGGCTGCTTTCCCCCACAGCCACGCTGTACTCCCAACGAAGAGTGAGCACCCTCACGTGTGACCTGCCAACCTAGCCCGACTGGCCCGATTCCAGAAGGACTGACTGCTGGAGGACCTGTCCTTATGAGGAAGCACGATTAGCATTATTTAAAAGATCTGTGCAGAATCAGTGGCTTTGACCATCCTCTAGGCGAAGGGGGAGAAGGAGGTGAAAAAGGCCAAATGAAGTACCTGAAAATTACCAAGTAAGGTCATTCCAAAGGAGGCCAGACACAGCGCCACCAATCCACTAATATTCAGCCATGGATTTAGAACCTTGGGTTTCAGTTGTATGAAGCGCAGAACAGCTACCACGAGAGCTGGGGATAAAACAAAATGTTAACATTTAAAAATCTAAGTCATGCAGCTAGACTCAGGCAGAGTTCTAAAGCCCCAACACGCAAGGTTAAACTTTTCACCATGGTGCATTTTTAAATCTCTGAAGTGGCAGATAATTTTTAAAAGAAACTTTTCATGCAATGCTTATGATTATTTGGGTGTTTTATTATGCCGACCCTGGGGGAGGCAGAGAGGAGTTGAAGCAGCAGTGCCATGTGTTATTTGAGTGGTGCAAGGGTGGTTCTCAGAGTTTTCAAAAACGAGGTCAGCCCTGGACCCATTGGCTTAGGAGAACATTGCAGAGGCCTGACACAATGATTAAGACAGGGATAAAGACAATCCATGGCTCGAGAATTCACGAATTCACCAATCCCCTTTAGTTTCACAGTGTTAGAACAGACACGACAGGAAGACACAGGGGAGAAAAGAGGGGCCCACGTCTAGACCAACCTGAGCTCCCTGTGCCAGAAACCATTCCTGGGGACAGGAGGAAGATAAGGCAAGTGTGCAATCCCCCCAATAACTTGTTTCTTCCCTCTTCCCTCTAATTCTATCTGGAGGTGTCCGTGGTCAAAGGACTGGGAGAGTCCATCTAAATTAGAGCAGTTACAGGAATCAAATGATGAAATCTGAATTTTAACATAGCAGATCTGGGGGTTTGCTGTGCACTAAAAACCATGCTGATTATATGAAGAAAGCTCAATTCTGCTATGATGCTACTCACTTTGAAAGGCCGCTCCAGCTTTTGAAGCAAATTGTTATGGGAGAATCAGAAAGAATGAAGGAATTTACCTAGAATTAAACCTTACTCTTTTTTTTAAGGTTTTATTTATTTAAGTAATCTCTATGCCCCATGTGGGGCTCAAACTCACAACCCTGAGATCAAGAATCACATGTTCTTCCGACTGAGCCAGCCAGGCACGCCTCAAACGTGACTTCTTTTTTTTTTTTTTTTTTTTTAAAGATTTTTTATTTATTTATGTGACAGAGAGACAGCCAGCGAGAGAGGGAACACAGCAGGCGAGTGAGAGAGGAAGAAGCAGGCTGCCAGCGGAGGAGCCCGATATGGGACTCGATCCCGAAACGCCGGGATCACGCCCTGAGCCGAAAGCAGACGCTTTAACGACTGCGCTACCCAGGCGCCCCTCAAACGTGACTTCTAATAGTAACCTTGAGGATGGTCCGTATTCAAGCCATGAATATAAGAATCCCCTTTTATTAATTGCTTAGTGCAGGGGTATTTTCATATTTATACAAAAAGCTGGGAGAGGTGAGTCTACGAATAAGAGAAAAAAAGTTCTCACAGTTATTATACATTATATCTACATATAAGGAAATGCACTTTCTACTTCCTAAGATAATTTTGACATTAAGGTTTAACAGGGAAAACAATTAGAAATGCAAGAATTACCCTATTTATACAGCAATTAAGTAGGTAATTATTTGCTAAAGGTTTTTATCTTCATTATAGGCCCTTATTAGTAGTCATTAATAAAGAAAACACACCCATAAATTTGCATTTCCTAAATTTGCCGAATGTAGTAATTTCTTTTTTTTTTTTTTTTTTTTAAGATTTTATTTGTTTATTTGACAGAAAGAGGGACAGCCAGCAAGAGGGAACACAGGCAGGGGGAGTGGGAGAGGAAGAAGCAGGCTCCCAGTGGAGGAGCCTGACGTGGGGCTCAATCCCAGGACTCTGGGATCACGCCCTGAGCCGAAGGCAGACGCTTAACGACTGAGTCACCCAGGTGCCCCATGAATGTCATAGTTTCAAGCTACAAAGTTAAGCTCAGCAAATTGATTTTCAGTTCCAAGTATCTCTGATCAAAGAGTGGTATACAACTTGGTTAAGATTTGGATTTTAGAAACAAAATAGCAGTAAACCATAATTTATAAAATCTCAAATTGTTCAGCTTTGATTTAGCTTTCAGTATATTTACATTTCATCTATTTCCCACTAGAGGTCATAGAATTTATAAATGATACTTGAGTTGGAAGAGTCCAAACCTAATGGTTTGGGGGACCTAGTTAGAAGTTATAATGTATCTGTGATGTCAACCAATAATGACAAGTATCCTAGAGGATGAAAAACTCAGCACAACTTCTTCCTACTTTTTAGGATGGGATTAGGAGGAGGAAGCCGAGAGGAGAAATTCCACTTAAGCCCTCTGACACATAGTGATCCTCAGATAAAGAGGTCATTAGATTAAGACCAGAAGCCTCAACACAGGGCACCACGGGAGACACTTGCTAGTAACTGTGTATGGATATTAGGACATAAAGACAAAATACTAAGACAGCACATTTCATTTCTTTTTAAAATATCTACTGAGGACGCCTGGGTGGCTCAGTCGGTTAAGCGTCTGCCTTCGGCTCAGGTCCTGATCCCAGAGTCCTGGGATGGAGCCCCACATCCGGCTCCTTGCTCAGCAGGGAGCCTGCTTCTCCTTCTGCCTGCAGCTCCCCCTGCTTGCACTCAATCTCTCTCTGTCAAATAAATAAACATCTTTAAAATAATAAAATAAAATAAAAATGACTAGTGGAAAGTATTACTCTAGCAGCTCTCTGGATGTCATTTAGTTGAGGGGGATAGGATCATACTGGAACTTTGGCTTAAGCCCTAACCTACTGCTGAGGCACACACGGATGGCTCTCCTTGTTGACCTATCCGGTCAGTTTGTTCCATTGTGCCCAGAGCAAGGGGGTCAAGGGCCATATTCCGTGTTACTCATTTCTCCCTAGTAAACACAGGACATGTATCATCTTCTGGTCCCAGCCCTGCTAGCCTTCCCACTTGTAATATGATGATAAATCATTTTAACATGAAGAGATGATGAAATTAAGCAGGAAACAGAAACCTACTTGGAGACATGAATTCAACCCAACACTCCTAACTTTCAGAACAGCAGTCCAAAAACCACACTCTGCCCTCTTTACCTATTAACACCATTATTTATCAGCTCAGACTAGGCAAATTTCCCTTTAAAAATAGATTCTGTGGGCAACTGGCTGACTCAGTCAGTAGAGCATGTGACTGCTGATCTTAGGGTTGTGAGTTCAAGCCCCACACTGGGCAAAGAGGCTACATTAAAAAAAAAGAGAGAGAAAAGAAAGAAGATTCTAGTTGAAGTTTTAAGTTGGTGGAAATTATTAGCTTCTGGTCCTTTAACAGTTTTATTAACAGGTTTAATGGAGGCAGATTCAGATTATTGATTATAAAGACCTTTTCAACCAAGTAGTGATTTAATTATACATGCTTGAAAAAGATTTCAGGACAGTGGGGTGATTTCAAAGCTGTCTTTATATATGCTGACTAATTTTTTACGACCTTAACGTTCCAATCAGAAGATATGTCTTTTAGTTTCATTAAACATTTTAGATTTTAGGGGCGGCTGGGTGGCTCAGTCAGTTAAGTGTCTGCCTTCGGCTCAGGTCATGATCCCGGGACTCTGGGATCGAGCCCTTCGTGGGGCTTCCTGTTCAGCGGGGAGTCTGCTTCTCCCTCTCCCGCTCCCCCTGCTTGTGCTCTCTCTTTCTCTATCAAATAAATAAATAAAATCTTAAAAAAAATTTTTACGTTTTATTTACAGTTTTGTTAAAAATTTTTAAAACCCACCCTTCTGTTGTTTATGGTATTTGGAACAGTCTTTTGCTATATAAGTATCCCCTATTTATCTATTTAAAAAGAACACAGAGAGTAGAATACTTGCCTAGTTTCTTTACTAAATTTTTTATGGTGAGGCTGACTGGGCCTTTATTTTTATTTATTTGTTTGTTTTTAAAGTGGGCTCCACGCCTCATGTGGGACTTGAACTCACAACCCTGAGATCAAGAGTCACACGCTCTGCAGACCGAGCCAGCCAGGACCCCCTGGTTGGGGTTTTAAAGTTCAAACTCAGAATAGTGCTCTTCATTGCGGTTCTAAACTGGTGCCTGGCCAAATCCTTTTTTCATCTGTTTAGTTTTATTGTTTATGCATCAATAATTCCTATTTATGACTGCAGTAGAACACGGCAATCACTGTGTTTTTGCTGAAGGAGGGGGAGCAGCTGCTATTAGGTGACCGAAATCATTCAGCTGTCAGCTTTATCCTCACCACCTGTCCAGGGCAGAAAAGAATATTCCTTTCAAGAAATTTGTCTTAGGTCTCTTTTCCCCCCCAGGGGATATAAAAGTGTGGATTCGGGACAAAGTGCATAACTGATTGCATAAAGAAAATAATTGAGTTCGATCTTTGATTATTACATCAAAAAGATAGAAGATCTTTGCTAACTGATTTTAATAAATGCTCCACTGACTCATTTGTAGATTGTGAATGATAATCTAGATGGCTGCCAAAAAGCAGTGATTTATAGGCAGCCCGGGTGGTTCTTCAAGTCAGTAATGCCGTCTAAAGTAATAGTCTGAGGTCCAACAGGGACTGGCCTGGGGAGATGCAAGCCTCCTCCACTTCAAGTGAGAATCATTAGTAAATGGATTCTTTTTCACTCTCAGAGTTGACAAATAAATAATTGTTGGTGTCCTCCCACTGAACACTAATCTTCATCAGTTTCGTGTCTACCAGATGGCATCGAAAATGACGGAAGATAATAAACACTGGATACTGCAATACCTCCGAGCGAGAGCTAGTGAAGGCTAAGTGCTTCTTGCTGGAACAGCGGAGGACCGAGAATAAGATGATGACGAATGTCATCTGGAAGAGGAGAGCTGGTTTTCATTCCTTTGTTTTTGGAAATGCTTTTATAATTAGTTAATCATAAGCTTTATAACTGGATACATTTGTGAGCTGTGCAAACTGGCATTTTGAAGATTACACACTGAAGACTATGGGGAAATATCAATTTGTCTTAAGAATGTGAAGGAAGCAGTATGTGGCTTCCAGCGTGTTCACTGGTGTCTTTAAAGCCCAAATGGAGGACAAACAGCTTGTGACAGCTTTTTAATAAGGGCAGTCTCCTGTGTCTCATGATTAGATGAGGTGGTATTTGCAAAGCACTTAGCATTGTGCCTGGAATATAAATGACTGCTATTAATTATTGTTATTATTGCACCCTGTGGGGAAGATCGTAGGAGTAGGTACCGACCTGCAGGCCTACGTGGTGTGATTGCAGGCAGACCAGGAAAGGTCCCTGACCCTGCAATTCAAGATTCTCTCTCGGGGCTTTGTGTTCTCTTAAATGCAAATGGCTCCTTAGCAGTCCTTTATGCCTTGGTGTCAAGAGTAGGAAAAAAAGTGAGAATTAAAGCTCATGGTAGCTGAGGCTGACAGCAGGGAAGATAAAACCTGGCTGGGGACTGGCACAGGTGCCCAGGTGTGTGCACCAGCTGCAGGAAGTACCGCCTTTTCCAGAACCGGGGAGTAGCCAGGACATGAAAATCCTGCCTACCAAGAGCTTCTTCAAAGACTCAGCAACTTCGGCATTAGGGTTGTATCTGACCTCCTCCTTAGTGGTGGCATGGCAGTCCATGCCTTCCAGACACTTCCTGCTCAGGCAAATGGGCTATGTTTTGGGGACGCCTGGGTGGTGAAAGGTTTTGACTCACACAGAGTTAGCTCCGGGGAGAAACTTTATTAACTGCAGACAAGTCCCCCAGTGTGCTTCTCATTAAACTCCACGGGTTCAAGAGAGGACTTTTGGGCCTCCCTGGGAATGTTCTCCATGTTTCTCATGTTTTGAGCCTTCTAAACTAAGACCGTGCCCATGTTGCATGCGGGACCAACCATCTCCCTTGATTTTCCAGTGAGTTCTATAGGTCTTTCCTTTTCCTACAGCAAACATTAGAAAAACAATATCTTAAGAATGAGTCGAACTTTTTGGGGATGGAGTTCTACATAGACAAAATCACAGGTCACCTCTCTGGGGGACAGGTGCCACCAAGGCTGCAATTCTCACCATCCAAAAGAACTATTTCCAGAAAACTGTTGTTGAAAAATGTAGCTGTCACTGGCCCATCCCCTGCAGCATGCCAACGATGATATTAGCTGACCCTTCGAAAGACACCGAGGAGACTGGCCTTGGGGAGATGATATACAAGGGGGACGTGGAAAAGGACAGAGAGGATGGCCGGGTCCCTCGATCCTCAGAAGGAAACACTCACATAACAGAGGGGATAGGATACGAAATGATGGTCTTGGGCCCTGAAGGAAAAGGATGGAATGGGGACCAGACCTGAGTATCAAAGTTTTCTTCCTTTTTTTTTTTTTTTTTTTATCCTACCTCTCCATTTGCCATCTTGGTATGTGTATATATGTACAGGAGACAGTGTCACCCATGTTAATGCTGACCTTTAGATTTAAATCAGTGTCTCCACACATCAATATTTATCACAAAGCCTGTGTATGCATTCGCCATCCTTGCCCGTGAAGAAATAAATAAGGCATTGTTTTTAACACAAATGTATTGAACCATACCACATTCTCATGCAGGAATTTTATGGCACGTGAAATACAGCATTTCATGCGGCAAAAGAAATAAAGTCAAGAATACACTGGAATGATAAAGATGATAAGGGGAAGAGAAGATGTAGGGTAAGCAGGGTGAATACTAAAGTACGAGAAAAAAGGCCCTCAAAACGAAAAGCCGGCTTCAGCATATTGACATGATAGGATACCAAATTATCAGCTAAGCCCACGGTGCTTTTGATGTGGGTCCGGGAAGATTTAAATTAAAAAAGAAGTATACCAGAGCACATCACGCATTCTGTCACTCTTCTTACCTAGGAACGCCGCCATGTTCATGACTTGACTGAACACACAGCTTGCAGGAGGCTCGTCACCTGCAATACTTGAAAATGATGGGCTGTTTTATTACTCTGATCTCAAAATCTGTCACCTACAATGGACCGAATGTCTGTGTCCCTTCAAAATTCCTATGTCGCCATCCTAACCCCCAGTGTGATGTTATGAGGAGGTGGGGGCTACCCAGGAGATACCCAGGTCATGAGGGTAGAGCCCTTCTGAGTGGGATTAGTGCCCTTATAAAAGAGATTCCAGAGAGCTGTCTTGTCCCTTCCTGCCGTGGGAGGACACAATGGGAGCGTCGCCGTCTACCACGCAGAAGAGGGCCCTCATCAAGGCCTGACTGCTGGCGCCCTGATCTTGGACCTCCAGTCTCCTGAGCTGTGAGACATGAGTTTTTGCTGTTTATAAGCCACTCAATAGCCCAAACTAAGTCACTCTCCCAACTTCTAGGACCCAACAGATCAGAAGAGTTATCAAGTTACCTTATATAGGGTGCGTGCTTCACGCCCGGTTTCCTGGAAAAAAAACACAGGTTAAAGTACAGTCATTTGTGCACAGTTTAACCTCACCGGTGGCAGAAGTTTTATTAAGTCTATCGATAAACAATGAATTACCCAGAGATCGACTTTACCTTTCGGCTGAATTTAATGGGAAAATTTTGTCATCTTCCACAGCTATAAAGTATCTACGAAGAAAGAACAAGTAAAGTTTATAAAACAAAGAAAATTTTTAAAAAAGACTCATTCGATTCCCAGTTTTACTAGACTAGCCACATTAAATCATATTCATTGTTTCCCAACTGGGAAAATCTCTTTCACTATGTTTACCTATAGACCACTTAGCTCTTTGAAGTTCAAATGTGATTATTAATTCTATTTCTTGAATTTTCAAAACACCCTCCCAAAATGATGGTAATCATTATAATCTGGAAACTGGAAAACAAAGAAATAAGACCTTTTAACTTTGAGCAAACTAAAATTAGAATTCAAATTGTCTAATTTCACAGGAGTGTGTCCACCTCTTTCAGTGAACTGCGAGGAACTAAAATAGTTTGCTGAAAGCGAAACAGTACTTGACATAAGCACACGTGGGAGGCGTTTTGTGATGAGCCGAGACTTACAATGTAACGATACCCGTTTTATAAACATACCAAACCCAGTCACACTGGACGATGCACTGGACTGTGAATGGAATCTTTAGCATGTGAGAATAACGAGCAAATCTTGCAAATAATGAATCCCTATCATCAGTTTATAGAACATTCATTACTGAAAGAACATTCGAACACAAAAGAAAACCAGTATTCTTCACTACTGGTGAATATACTTTGCATAATTTATTACTCAATCTTGCTATTTACTTTGGGTAATAGAAGAAGGGAAGCCAAGTGGGGACTTAAGCAAGGTCGAATTAGTAAACATTATTTTAAACTATTTATAAATATGCTTACAGAGCGATGCCATATACTCTCAAAACTACATTTCGATCTACACTGCGCCCGAGTCCTTAAATAATTAAGAGAATACTCACACTATCCATAATCCAGCTGAAGTAAACAAAGTAAACACAAGAGGTAAAAACATCCATACGCTGCATTTCTTCCCATCCATGCCTGTAGCACTGAAAGAAAATCAACAGCCATCAATAACTAGGGCAAAAATGCACCTTACTCCTTCAGGGAGGAAAGGGGGTTTACTTTAACCGAAAAGAAGTGTATTTTATGAAACCAGGATCCAAATCAACCATTTATGCGCGTGGAAATCCCTTGAGCCGCTAACAAGGATGATTGTTATCTAGCATTAGCTTAAATATTCCAGCGCCCTAGTTGAGAACTAAATGGGAGACTTTTCATAAACACAGTTATCCTTATATGAGCGTCAGTATTTTTAAGCAAGGACAAAAGGGTTTGCGTTAGGACTTTCAGGAGAGCCAGGTACCAAAGGCTTATCTCAACCTACTTTCAGTGCGATTATTAACAGTTGTGGATTTATGGCTGTATGGATCTGGCACGGCCATATATCTACAGCTTGGCAGACCAGAATGCTAGAAATAAATGCTTACTAAATAAATTAGCAATGCAGGAGGAAATGACAAATGCTTTGCTAATCTGAACTTTTCTCATGACACGTTATTGAGCAACTATCTCCGAAGACTCTGAAGATGAATGTTCGGGAAAACAATGTGTTGTGAATAATTTTTAATTAACTCCAATGAACACAATGGGGAACAAGAACAGATGTCAGGCATTTTGGATGTTATATTTGAAAATGAAAACAAATGAATAAAAAGATTCCCCGCCAAAATGGAAGTGAAAAAGAGAAGCTGCAGGAATATCTATGAGAAATCGACCTCCACAGGTGACCTGACAAACAGAAGAAGAATGTAATTAATAGGCATCTCTAAGGAGCTGGCACTGCTCATTATTTTGAGTTTTCCAGTGAACCATCAGTTGCTTACGAGTTTGAACCAGTGCTGCTACATATCTGAGCACCTCCATGATGCCTGCTTTTGCACGCTGACACTCCCTGGACCACCCAAGTCCTGGCATCAGAGAAATAACATGGCCCTCCCTGGAGGCTGGCGACCTGGAAGGTGTCAGGAAGGTCTTGGTTACCAGAAGTGACCTACCTGAGAAAGTAGATCTTTCAGGTGAGGGGACAGACGCCCGAACCTAAGAATGTGTCTGTGAACAGTCATGGTGGAGTCTAGACAGTTGTCTGGGTAGGGATGTGAAATAAATGACAGAAGCTAAGAGTTGAAAGACATTAGAACCACTTTCCACCAATTTAATCCAGTCTCCTCCAATCCAGTCCAATCCACAAGCACTGACATCCTGCTTGCGCCACGGACCGTACCAGGTGGTGGAAATAATTGAGGTGAAGTCTCAGGATTACAGCTATTGATATGGAACAGTCTATACAATATATAAGAGCTACTGTAGGAACCAGCGGTGCCTGGCTACCCCGTTTATGTAATGTGGGAGGATGATGAACATTTGAAGCACGCCCACTACGGCTAGTCAGTGTCTTTTCATTTATCTATGTCCAGAAAACTGTGGGCTTACAATAAAGCTATCAATTTGGCTAACAAAAATAATGTCATCATCAGCTATAGACGTAGCATCTACTTACTTACATGTGTAACACCATTTCCCCATCTTGCTGCATGAAGACTGAATTTTAAAAGAGGGAGGACATCAAAGAGAAATCACAAGGGAGGCAGTACTCTGGAGGTTAACCCAAGTGCAGTATCCTCCATGTCTGCAGTAACTAAATGTCCAGGGCACCGAGAATCACCAGCCTGGGGGGAACCCATGCCTCTTAACCGTTTTTACTATAGACCAGTGAATAAATCAATGCCAACGTGTTCATGGACGCAATCAAAATGTGGAAGCAGGAAAGTAGAATGAAGACAGTTGGCGAGGTAATTCTAAGACCATGGCATCAAGCTACAATAGTTTTACATGCTCGCTTCGTCTAAAGAGAAGCAGTATGGCGGGACGGAATTGGTACGGTGGTGCATAGACCTGAAATCCATCTCCGTCACCTGCTACTCATGTGATCTCTGCTATTTCATCTCTTAAGCCTTAGTAAGTAAGCTGATAACTTAATATTTGGTAGGATCGTGCTGAGGATTAATGACAATGTAGGTAAAACACCTCATACATAAAACGTGCTCCGGAAGTGGCAGCCGTGCCAACTCTAACTGCCAAGCAGACCAGTGCCTTTCAGGATGAGCTGCTCTCCCTCCAAGGCAGGGCTCAGGACAGCTTAATACTATCTTCCTCTCTGGGCTCCTGCTTTTCTAGAAGAATGCAGACATCCTTCCTGATATCCTTTGATATCTTTCAGTATGCATTGCTCTTCTTATCTTACTGTCAAAGCATCTAAGATGGCTAATGGCTACTGTCCTAATTATTTTATTTTTACTGGTTTAATTTTTTTTTTTTATGAGAGAGAGAGAAAGAGGAGAGAGAAAGCACGAGCAGAGGCGAGGGGCAGAGGGAGAAGCAGGCCTCTCACTAAGCAGGGAACCCGACGCGGGCTCGATCCCAGGACCGCAGGATCATGACCTGAGCCGAAGGCAGACGCTTAACCGACTGAGCCACCCAGGCACCTCTGCATGTTTAGTTTTAAAGAATCTGTCAGGCTTTTTCCAGAGTAGTTGTGTCATTTTACATTCCCATCAGCAGTACACGAAGGCTCTAATTTCTCCACATCCTCACCAATATTTGTTATTTTCTGTTTTTTTAATAGTAGCCATTTGATTTGCATTTCCCTACTGATTAGTGATGTTGAGTGTCTTTTCATGTGCTTATTGGCCATTAATATATCTTTAGAGAAGTGTCTACTCATGCCTTTTGCATATTTTTTAATTGGGTTGTTTGGTTTTTCTATTGTTGAATGGTAAGAGTTCTTTATATATTAATATATATATTAATCAATCCTTGGATATTAATCCCTTGTCAGATACATGATTTACAAATTTTTCTCCCATTATGTGCCTTGCCTTTTCATTCTGTTGCTAGTGTCCCTCGATGCACCAAAGTTTTTAATTTTGATGAAGTCCACTTTATTTTTTCTTTTGTTGTCTGTGCTTTTGGTCAAATCCAACATAATGAGGCTCTCGCCTATGTTTTTTTCAAGGTGTTTTATACCTTTAGCTCTTCCCTTTTAGGTCTTTGATCCATTTTCAGTTAATTTTTGCATATGGTACAAGGTGACTTCATTCATTTGCATATCCAGAACAATTTGTTTAAAAGACTGTCTTTCCCCCCATTGAATGGTCTTGGCACTTAACAGGGTCTTTTGCAGAGCGAAAGTTTAATTTTTTTTTAAGGAAGTCCTATGCCCAATATAGGACTTGAACTCACACCCGGGAGATCAAGAGTCTCATGCGCTACTGACTATGCCAGCCAAGTGCCCCCCACCAAAGTTTAATTTTGGTTAAGATCCAGCTTACCAAGATTTTCTCTTATGGATTGTGCTTTTGAAGTCAAGTCTAAGAAGTCTTTGCCTACCCCTTGATCTCAAAGATTTTCTATTTTTTTTCTGAAAGATTTATAATTTTACATTTAAATTTGTGATCTGGTTATGTCTTTCTTGCCTTTTTTTTTTTTTAAGTAAGCTCTATCCCTAATGTAAGGCTTGAACTCATGACCACAAGATCAATAGTCACATGATCTACTGACTGAACTGGCCGGGCACCCCTGGTTATGTCTATCTATCTATCCATCTATCTATCTATCTATCTATCTATCTATCTATCTATCTATCTATCTGAGAGTGCGAGCCAGGGAGGGGAGAGAGGGGCAGAAGGAGAGGGAGAGAGAGAATCTCAAGCAGGCAACATGCTCAGCGTGGAGCCTGAGTCGAAGCTAGATCTCATGACCCTGAGATCATGACCTAAGCTGAAATCAAGAGCCCAATGCTTAACCAGCTGAGCCACCCAGGCACCCCATGGTTATGTCTTTTTAAACTATAGATCTCTGTTGTCTGATTGAAGTGGGTTAGACCCTAGACAGTTTGTAAATCACTTTGACAAGGATCAGGAAATACGTGATGATCTAAGTCAGTTTTCTGAAATAGTAAAGGAAGAGTCTTATAATGCAGAACATATACTTTAGTCATAACACACCCCACCACGCCAGGCTCTTTTGTCAACTGACAAGTATGAGCTTAAGACCAGAGCAACTCTGTGTGTGTGTGTGTGTGTGTGTGTGTGTGTGTGTGTGTGTAGATGGGGAAGGCTCCCTTACCTAAGTCACCTCCCAATCCATCTTCGAGTTATCTGGTATTGTTTCTGGTATTGTTAACCTATCAATGCCCCATCTGACACATCTTGGTCCTGTTTACTTCTTTCTCCCTCTCTGGTGGGACTGTATTAACCACGTAGAGGACTCTGTCACATATACTTTTCTTGTCTAAAATAATCTACTATCCTTCTTTAGGCCATATGCAGCTTATAATGTGACCAAAGAACCTGCAGGAGAGAAACAGCACTGGTGCCTCCTCTACCCTCTGTGCTGGAGGAGCATTCTGGAAGCGGCAGGAAATAACATTTGATTTGGTTAGGTTTCATAATCCTCTCTGAGCTGTGCTGGCTTGATAAGTTTAGATATTTGACTGGCAGTATCTCTACAAAGAGTGAATGAATCAGTCTATTAAACTAACGCTCCTCGCTGCCTCATGTTATCTGAGAATTAAAAGTTGAAACGGAGATGATTCTCCTTCTTCTATCCTTCCAGACACCATTAAAATAAACTGGTCCATTACTTCCGGTGACATTAGAAAGTGTGACCCAAACTTTCCTTACACTTCCTAGCGAGGACACATTCTACTCTTTCTCTGAGCTACAGCAACACGGTACCCACCAGCTAAGAGAACATTTTTCCTTGCCTTTTTAAGGAAAGAGGGGAAGTGGGGAAGGAGTACTCCGTACTCCTAAGATACTTTTATCTTTGCATTCTGAATTATACTTCTTTTTTTGTTTGTTCTGTGTAATATTTACTCCATTGATATTAATCTTCCAGTGATACCTTAGAGTAAAGAAACTTAGGATTGTTCCTGTGCCCAAATGGTAAACTATATCTGGAAAAATGGCACCTCGTGAGTTTCTGACAAGAGGTGGAAAAGAGTCTAAAATTGCACAAACCTTCTTGAAAGGGTTCTGGCATTTAGATTTGGTTTGGAAAGCTCTCCTCCAAATGGTATCATTTGTCCAAATGATTTGCAAAGCTGTTATCCAGATGGTCAAATCCTCCTAGAGAGCCAATACGAGCTCTCTGTACTCTCTGCACATTTCTATCGTGTGTGCCTTTCTTGCAATAAATATTCCCAAAGTTTGAGTGATCTTCCCTCTCTTTCACCCATCTGTGGCACGAGTGAGACTGCATCGTGGAGACTCTTCAGCCCAGAGTCAGAGGCCCCCTGTTCGCCCGAAGCTTTCGTTCTTGCTCAGAGAGAACCTGACCTGTGGCAAACATCTGTGGTGGCTCCCGGGGGGGACTTTTGTTCTCTAAGTCTTCCAGCTGTAAATCGTCAAGAGAAGACCTGACCATTTGAAAACTTACAATATCACAGAAGCAAACAAAGTGTTACTTTTTTTTTTTTTTAAGGTTTTACTTATTTATTTGTCAGAGAGAGAGAGAGAACACAAGCAGGGGGAGCAGCAGGCAGAGGGAGAAGCAGGCTCCCCGCTAAGCAAGGAGCCCGATGCGGGACTCATTCTCAGGACCCTGGGATCATGACCTGAGCCGAGGGACTGAGCCACCCAGGTGTCCCAACAAAGTGTTGCATTAAGCACACTTTTCCTCGGCTCCTGACTCCAACTACTTTAACTGACTCAGAAAACGGGTCTTGATAAAGTTGAGGTCATATCATTCTTTATACTTTTATCATCAAATTTCCAAACAGATGGTCCTTACAGTATAACCTCATGAAGCTACTGAAGTTAAAGAGTATAGCGTCCTGTTCCCAGTGATACTCCTTGAAGACCAACCTCCTGTTCT
Organism: Ursus maritimus; assembly: GCF_017311325.1. NCBI lineage: Eukaryota > Metazoa > Chordata > Mammalia > Carnivora > Ursidae > Ursus > Ursus maritimus. The sequence continues at coordinate 17,822,733 of NW_024426996.1, read as the reverse complement.
ATCAGGCGGTGGTACAACTCCACCAGTCTACAAACGGAAAAGCAAAGCCCACCGGATCATCTTCATTTATGGATTTTACAACTTTATTGGTGAGAAAACACTTACAATCAAATGTTCCCAAAGTTGAGACAATATTTTCTGGGGCTGGAAAGGATTTGCCTGTTATCAGTCAGAAGGGTTTTGCACAGGGGCACCTGGGTGGCTCAGTCGTTAAGCGTCTGCCTTCGGCTCAGGGCGTGATCCCAGGGTCCTGGGATCGAGCCCCACATCAGGCTCCCTGCTCTGCTGGGAGGCCACTTCTTCCTCTCCCACTCCCCCTGCTTGTGTTCCCTCTCTCGCTGGCTGTCTCTCTCTCTGTCAAATAAATAAATAAAATCTTTTAAAAAAAAGAAGGGTTTTGCACAAACCAGGGTCACGGTGGAGGCAGCTATAGCTCAAGGACCCTGGAGCCAGGTGACCGGGTCTTGGAGTTTCAGCTCTGCCACCACTGGTTGTGCCAGCTGGTTGTTAAGCTCTCTCTCTGCCTCAGTGGCTTCATCAGTTCAGTGGGAAGAATAATGGTACTTACTCAGAGGGTTTTTATGATGGTTGGAAATACTTTGAAAGTACTGATAATTTTGCCTAGCATTTGATGGCTTTTCAATAAATGTTAACTATATTCCACGGCAAGTGATGTCCAGGATCTTCAGTTATCTCTTTCTTTCTTTCTTTCTTTCTTTCTTTCTTTCTTTCTTTCTTTCTTTCTTTCTTTCTTTTTTTTTTTTAATTTATCAGGAAATGAGCTCCCTGCCAAAGCAATTTTTCTTCCTGCTCTCAGGGCCAGCTGGAATGGAACAGGAAAGATTAACGAGTCACCCCCTAATAACTGGGATTGTCACAGTGTCTATGAACCAAGAGCATCCTTGATTTTTTTTGTTTTTTTTAACCTTCTGGGAATCTCAAGTTATTTTCCGGTCATGTCATGGGCAAATGTGAAAGGCTTGTGTTCTTTTGTAATTCATTTACAATAATAAGGGGTAATAACAAGAACTACTTGTTTTGTTTTGCTAAAATGTTTACAGGCTCTCACATATAAATCTGCAATACAACCAGCTCATTATGCTGACAGTAAAAATTTTGCTTTCATTGAACCCTAAGTTTGGGAAAGCATAATTTGAGTGACCTGGTGTCACCCTAAAATATATGACTTTCTTTAATTGGATGTGAACAGTATTTTTCAATCAATGAGGTCAATTTTGCCCCCAAATAATTTTCGTGAGCACTGGCAAGAGACAATATATTAATTAGTAAAAGATTTCCGTAAAATATTATCATCTCCAAAAGAACATGATGATTCTAAGTAGAACCATGATGACTGGTTTTTCCCCAGTGCTCTCCTTTTTTTTTTTTTTAAAGATTTTATTTATTAATTTGACATAGAGAGACAGCCAGCGAGAGAGGGAACACAAGCAGGGGGAGTGGGAGAGGAAGAAGCAGGCTCCTAGCAGAGGAGCCCGATGTGGGGCTCGATCCCAGAACACAGGGATCACGCCCTGAGCCGAAGGCAGACGCTTAACGACTGCGCCACCCAGGCGTCCCTTTCCCCAGTGCTCTCTTGATTTCTAAGAGCAGTTACCATCATTCCATTGACAGATCACCACAGGGTTCCTCTCATGCGAGTGGCCCGAAGAACTCTTTCTCTCAGAAACAGATGGCAGACGCTGTCCCCACACCATTTATGGAATAATCCTAGAAAGAAGCCCCTTCTACCAGGTTTTCAATTTGATATCTTCTTAGAATTTCTAAGCCAAGATCCACCCCAGAGTCTACTGGTATCTTTAACAATATTTAAAAATGTTGCCCATGGGGCAGATTTATTGCCAACCCGCCAGTCATTTCTCCTCTTTTTCTTAGGTAACAGTGTCTAGTTTTAGTCAGGCCTGCAATGCGTGCAGCCCTGACTGGTGGAAGTCATTACTGGTCTGGGCTAATCATAGCTATGTCACTCCTGCGATGAGTATCTTTCCAGAGACCTTGAACCCGGCCAGTGAGAGTCAAGGGGAAGTCTACTTGCTGAAGAGCAAATGAGAAAGGTTTGCATCCCTGGTAATGGAAAGCTTCTTCCACTCCTCTCCTTTCCCTCTTGGGATGCTGCTGTGAAAATATGACACCTAGTGCCGTGGCAGTGATCATGTGACCATGAGACAACAAACATGAGGATCCAAAGACGACATACTGAGGATGGCAGAGCAGAAGACGGAAAGAACGGACTCCTTGATTACATCGTTGAGACGCGGCACCAAACTCCCAGTATCACCGGCCACCAAAATCCGTGTACTGTGAATCAGTAAAGCCTTTATTGCATTAGTGCTGTAGGTTGGTAAAGCACCAGAATCCACTCTCCCTTCTTCCATCATAACCCGGCAAGTGGCTGCTCAACTACACTATAATTAGCAGCCTCCCTCTCACGTAAGTGTAAGTTACTCGAAGCGTAAGTTCTCTCCAGTGGAGTGTGAGTGACTAGTGTTCATATGATAATAGTAGAGTATCATAGGGTAATAATATAGGAAAAGGTCTCTATTTTCTAGAGATACATACTGAAGCATTTAGGGATCAATTGTCATAATGTCTAAAATTGACTCTTCAATACTTCATCAATGGGGTGATGAAAAAGTTTTGGAAGGGGCACCTGGCTGGCTCACTCGGTGGAGCATGGGACTCTTGATCACAGGGTTGTGGGTTCAAGGCCCATGATGGGTGGAGAGATTACTTAAAAATAAAATCTTTGAAAAAGAAAAAGTTTTGGAAATAGAATGGTGGTGGTTGTACACCTCTGTGAATGTAATTAATGCCACTGAATTTTACACTTAAAAATGGTTAAAATGGCAAAATTTATGTTATATATATTTCACCATAATAAAAAAAGTAAAAAAAATAATAGCACATCAAAAAAAGACACCCATTAGGATATCTATTATCAAAAAAACCTCACAAATATCCCGGAAAATAGCAAGTGTTGGTAAATACGTGGAGAAATTGGAACCCTTGTGCACCACTGCTGGGAACAGAGCACGGTGCAGCTGCTGTGAAAAGCAGGGTGGAGGGTCCTGGAAACATTAAACTAGGTATTGACATCTGATCCAGTAATTCCATTTCTGGCTATGAAGCCATAGCGACGGAAGGCAGAGGCTGGAAGAGATATTTGCATATTCCTGTTCCCAGCAGCATTTTTCACAACAGCCAAAAGGTGGAATCAGCCTAAATACCCATCGATGGGGAAACGGATAAACAAAATGTGGGACATACGTACATATTTACAATATTACTCAGCCGTAGAGAGGAGGGGGATTCTGACCCGTGCTTCAACACGGATGACCATTGAGGACATCGTATTAAATGAGATAAGCCAGGGACGGAGGACACATAGTGTTATGACTGCAGTTTTAGGGTACACCGAGGGTGTCAAATTCAGAGAGACAGAAAGGAGAATGGGTTGCCAGGGACTGGGGAGAAAGCGGGAATGGGGAGTTCATGTTTAATGGGGACAGAGTTTCCGTTTTGCAAGACGAAAGGAGCTGCGGAGGGTGGTGGTGACGGGTGCACAGCAGTGGGAGTGTCACCGAATCACACACTTAAATTGGGTAAAATGGTAAATTCTACGTTATGATATTTTACCACAGTTAAAAAAAATAGAAGTAGGGGAAAATGTCTTACAAAAATCTGGCCTGTGTCAACAAAGTTTCTTGACTCTTCAAAAAAAAAAGAAAACAAAACTGTCCCTTGATGTGTCTGACTTGGAGAGCAGATCACATTCCGATGGCGCTTATAACTTCATGAGAAATGATTGAAAAGAGCCTGCATATTAGTATGAATTAGCTGTTCTTGTTCTTAGTAGAATTACAAGAAAGAGACGAGCCTGGGGCAGGACAGCCGGCTCTGCAAAGAGACCGATGCAAAAGCCAGGGAAGAGTTTAGAAATCTGGGGCCCTGAAGGGTTGGAATGGCCCGTGGCTTCTGCACCTCATACAGCAGGAGATTAGAGAGGAGAGAAAAGCATGTTGCCTTCCTTCCAAAGCCTTTTGTTTCCAAGGCCCCAAAACGGCTACCATTAAGTTGAGAGAGGAGAGCATGGAAGAAAGAAATAAAGCAGGCTTGAGAGCCATGACTTGGAAAGAACTTGGGGAGAGATTGCTGGTATGTGAACTGCCTGGAAATTAACAGATCAGAAGCCAGTGGAGTTTCTGAGGGAATTGTGGTTTTTGTGAAGGTACTGCAGCCAAGCCAATAAAACCTTGTGACCGCTGTACTCTCAGACCTCCAAATTCATTCCGGCAGGCAATGCCCTGCAAAAGCTGGGCGGCCACCAAGGAGGGCAGATCCCAGCACCCACTTAAGATTCGGCTCAAGAGGCTAGGAAGATGCCCCCCAAGGGCAGGGCCAAGGACACACAGAGCCATGAACGATGGGGTCCTCCTGAAGAACAGAATCAGGGTCCCATCAGGGAAGTTCCCCTCTGCCAGGCCAGGGAGCCTTCTCCGGGATTCCAGCATGGCTCTGGGCCGGGGGCAGCTGTGTGCGTTTCTTTCTGCTCTTTTTCGAATGGCAATTTTAATTGTGGTTTTCCATCCCCTGCTCTACCATGGTACACTGAGTGTGAGTATGAGTGTAGAGGGGAGATCATGGGCCTTTCAGTTCACAGGCTGCCAGACCATTAGGGACCACATCCAAGCGTGATGGGAAGGACTGTGCATTACCCAGAGACCGAGAACTTTCAGGCAGCACATTAACAGATGGGTTTTGCTTGTCTGGTTTGGGATGAAGAGAGAGTGTTCTACAAGCTGGAAACAGGGTGTTCAATGATATCTGGTGGCCAGAGGGACCGACTGTGCCCCGACTGTGAGCTGTCTATGAAGACCCATTCTCCCCTTCTTCCATGTTCGAAGCATAGCTAGGCCTCTGACCGCCCAAACCCCCTGTGCTGTGAAGCCACCATGTGAATGAATTCCTGCCAACGGAATCTTCCCGGCCCGGCACACACAGCTCTCAGACACTCATTCCCATGGGCTGAGACAGCGATGAGTGGAAGAAAGAAGCTATGCTGGGCATGGCCTGGCTCTCAGGAGCCTCTCCTCCTCCCATGACGTGGGACCGTCACCCTGGACTCTTACATGAGAATACAAATAAACTTCATTTTTTTTTTTTAAAGATTTTATTTATTTATTCGACAGAGACAGAGACAGCCAGCGAGAGAGGGAACACAAGCAGGGGGAGTGGGAGAGGAAGAAGCAGGCTCATAGCGGAAGAGCCTGATGTGGGGCTCGATCCCAGAACACCGAGATCACGCCCTGAGCTGAAGGCAGACGCTTAACCGCTGTGCCACCCAGGCGCCCCAATAAACTTCATTTTTAAGCCACATTAGTGTTGGGTTTCTTGTTGCGACAGCTGAATCTTGTATTCTAGCTGACATTCAGATACTCTAAATGCATTCTCACACTCTGTTTACAGGCCAAATATCTGATTCAATACCTCACACCCTTCCATATAAAAATGACAAAGTCACTCTGCCTATGAGCTACTTGAGAGGTACAAGGATTCTGAGGCAAGAATAATTTCGCAGAATTCTGCCCTGCTGAATCAGATGTGCCAAGCAAATGGGTGGTCTCCCCGAGGATGCGGAAGAATTAAGGCCAGGGAATGGCTTCCTTACTTAGCAGCCACTAACCTTTCATATACAATTTTTACGAAGGTTTTATAGATACACACCCATAACTTCCCCCTAAAGAGCTAACTGCATTTTATAGATCCGGAATCAATGAATACTCACGGTACCCTGGGAGGTCCAAAAAAGGCTAGGTAACACTACTAATTTTCTTTCATAGACGACAGTAAGGTGTTGACATGCCTGGTTGAGTAGCTCTGAAGAATCTTTTCTAGAGCCTCCGCCATATGCAATTACTTCACATGCGTCCCTATCCCTAAGGCAAAAAGACAAACATACAACAACCCTGTAAAGCCATCTGACCACAGCTGGTTGAAAATGAAATCCTTGTGCCTGAAAGTCCCTAGCCCACGGCTCTGAAAGAGTGTCACGGCAACCTCTTCTGACCCCTAGTCCCAGCTCTAAGTGCCAAAATAAACTATCCCTCCTCAGGACGCTGGCTCCCTCTTGCTGCGCCCTCACACCAGCACCTCAGGCCTGGCTCAGCGACGAGAAACAACCAAACAAGAAACAAACCAGAGCAAACAAGAAATCCCCAACGGACAGACAAGTCCACTAAGTTCAAGAGATGGGGACCCTGAGAAGGAAACTCAGGCAGAATCTTACATGGCTTGTGGTAGAACGCCAAGGCTGAGGAATGCTAGGCAACTGCACATGGCTGTCAAACCCCAAACCCGGAGCTTGGATGTCCTGGGCCAGCCGACTGGCAGCTGCTCGGTGGAGGCCTTATACCAAAGGGGATGGCCCTAATGATAATTCGTCCCCTCTCCATTAGAGTGGGAATGCAGACCCCAGCCAGAGCCGTGAACATGTATCCTGGGTCCAGATTCTCTGGTTTCAAGACCAGGCTCTGCCACTTGGTGGTGGGGTGATGTCCTGCAAATTGCTTAACCTCCCTAAGCCTCAATTTTCTCATCTATAGAATGGGACTATAATAGTACCTATTTCCTAGGGCTGCCATGAGGATTAAGGGAGTCAATACATATAAGGCTCTTTGGTAAACATATGGCAAGCACTCAATAATTAGAAGTCTATTATTACAAGTAGCTGTCCTAATCTCACTGATGCCCTACCCATTTGTGATCTAAGAGAAACAAGAAGAACTACAGATTTATTCCAGCTTAATGGTGACTACTTAGGAATTCGGTGAGAAACTTGAAAGAGAATGTAGACTAGGCTTTTAATGTTCTGTCGGTGAAGCAGGGTATGACCTTGTACAAAAATCCTCCCAACAGTCTCTTAGAAATTATACTGATGACTTCTTTGGAAAGACAAAAACCACATGAAAGAGATGGGAGCAGAGGTTTCTTTGAAGGGTGCAGACCAGTGCTGAAGAAGGTCGGACGTCATCTTGCATCCTTCCCACGGCCAAAGATGAATCAACAACTCAGAACCCAAACTCCCCCAAACACTCAGAACCACCACGTCCCCATTGAGAACCGTGGAAACCAGGGCCTCGTAAGACACAGTTCACTGCCTGATGCCCGTTCTCCCACAGCCAGGCTGCCTGCCACACACCTTGTATGGGGTGACCTCATACAGTTTCTCATTTTGTACAGTTCCCTGTCCAGAAAACACCCTGGAACAGACTTCATAAATTATCAACCTTCTCAGTCTTCCTCAACTTCTCATGCCCACAGAAGAGGTCACTTCATGTTCATCGTAAGCATTACAAGGCTACAGGGTATAAATAAGGGTGTGTCTCAGGATTAGGAGCAAAATGAGGAAAATCACCAATAAAGGTGGCTTCACAGTTATCCAAGGACATGAAGCATGTAGAGCTGCGACATAACCCACCCCCAACTTGCAAGCGTGCCGCTAAGAGGACCGCATGTTTCTATTTAAAAAAATTTTTTTAAATTTAATTTTTAGTTTTTATTTTTTTAAAGATTTTATTTATTTGTGAGAAAGCGAGAGCAAGAGAGAGGGAGAGAGCACAAGCCAGGGGGCAGAGGGAGAGGGAGAAGCAGACTCCCCGGTGAGCAGGGAGCCCTACATGGGGCTCGATCCCAGGACCCCGGGTCATGACCTGAGCCGAAGGCAGACACTTAACCAGCTGAGCCACCGGGGTGCCCCTATAATATGGTTTTCTGAATGGAGTTACTGACAAGAAACAATTTTCCTAAGCAAATAATTAATGCTACTTTAAGCCCATAGTGAATCCACTTCTATTCTGATTGTTACTGTGAGCTGGCCTCCAGGGTTTGAGCTTTCTGGTGGGTGAAGAAAGAAACGAGCAAAGCCGCGAGCAGAGGCCCGGCACATGGGCAGACTTACGAGGTCCGATCACCCTACCTCACCTGCTCTGCTCTCTGCCCTCTTCCCACACACACTGAGGCCCGGGCCACGTCTCACACAGCTTGTTGCCCTCAGATCCCCTGGACTTGGGGACTGCACGCACGTGGAATTAAGAGTTAGGAAATGGGACGTGAAAGCCCCCAGCAATGCCACGCCGACACAGTAACTGTTCGCAGTTAAACGTCCCTCGTCCAGCTTTCCCCCGTGCGTGTACATGTGCAATCTCGTACTTAATGATCTGTGGGCGCCTTTAAACGTCAGTAGACGCAGATGTCCTTTTGATCCTGTTCCCCTGAACCTGCAGTCTCTACTTCTCCATTAATGGCAGCTCCTGCCTTCCTATTTCTCACACCGAAAGCCTCAGGGTCACCTGAGACTTCAATTTCTTGAACACCCACATGCAACGTGCCAGGAAATCCTGATCTAAAAATGCTCCTGATCTTGGCTATATCTCACCACAGCGGCCAGGGAGATCCTTTCAAAACCCAGAGCAGACCGTGGTATTTGTTAGCTCAACACCCTGCTAAGGGTAAACACCCAGGCCCCCACCTCCAAGGGCACTCCCCTCTGACTTGGTCCCCTACTTCCCCCTGGCTCCGGCCCCTCTGGCCTCCATGCGGACCTTGGATATCCCCGGCACCTTCCTGCGCTGCCCCCCACAAAGGCACATGACTGTTCCCTCACCCCCACAAATCTTCCCCAAGATGGGACCTTCTCGGGGAGGGCTTCCCTGAAAACCGATTTTAAATCACCCTTACTCCACACCTCTGAGCAGCCTGTACCAGTCTGCTCTCTTATTCTCCATGGCACCTTGTACTATATTTTATCAATTTATTTTATAATCAGACCTTCTTTCACTAAGCGTATGCTCTATGAGGGAAGACATTTTATCTTCCGTGTCCTGTTTTATCCTCATTGCCTAGAACAAGGCCTGGCCCACAGGAGGGTGCTCAGTGAATATCCGGTGAAGAATGAATCAAAGGCCCTATGCTTGGAAATGGGAAATACAAGAATTAAAAGAGTAAAACAAAAGCAGGAACCTTGGCTCAAGGGAACATAAATGTGGACACAAATAACTACAGTATAAGGAGTAACCCGATTATTGCTATGCATACACTGATAACAAAGATCTGTGTCTACACTACAGTGAGAGTTGACTAGTTGACTATGGGGATTAGGACAGGGTGTGTGGAGAGGGTAGCATTTGAGCTGGGCCTGGGATGATGCACAGAGTTGCAACATACTGAGAAGGAACAGAAGGCTGTTAGCAGAGAAACTTCCTGAAAAGGGAGTAGAAAATATTTGTGGAGAAGAGTTTGTGGGGCAGCGGGGCTGACGTGAGGGGCATTTGGTTGAGGTGGGAGGCAAGGCTGGGGAGGCATCTGCAGCCAGGCTGTATGGAGCCTGCCATCCTCCCTTGGGAAGGGGGTTGAGGGGAAATACATTCTTGGGTAAGGGCGGGGGGGGGATGGGCATCACCTGATTGAGCATTAAGGTGAAATCAGTGCTTTAGGAGGATTAAATTCACCATATATTTACAGTATTGTCCAGAAACATAAAAACATGGGAAGTAGAGAAAGAGTGGAGGAGGCCACAGGAAGGACTGCTGTGCCCATGTTCTAGTCACACTTCTCTTTGGGAGTTCTCTGGTTGGGAATGGTGAGCTAGCCAGGGTGTGCCCTGTCCTTGTTATCTCACCAAAATCCACCACTGACCAAGGCGAGACAATGCGGAGAGACTGCAACATTGAATATTCTTGAAAGGGCTGCCATGATGGGAGTAAGCTCCAATTAAACACCACAGAACATATTCCGGCAATCAGTCAGAGGTCACGAGCACTCACAATTTTATTTCCTGATGAGCAGTAAATGACAGATTTACAAAGATAAAGAGACGCTTTACATTGATTTGGGGGACAAAGAAATTTTGGCATCTTAATGCATAGAATCAAAATAGGTACTGTCTTGACAGGCCATCCAGATATCCAGCTGCACGGTCCTGAAGCATTTTAGATGATGTTAAAAGAATGAGAGGAAAGAGTGTGTTGGGTCAAAATGACGGGCTATATTAAAACACAATGACTAAACTGACTGTAATTCAAAATTAGGTTGCACAAAAGCTAAGATTTTCTCAGAAGTACCATTTTATTCTTTGATTTTCTTTTTTGGGGCCAGCCAAAAAAAAAAAGTTTTTTTCTTCCTCCAAGACATTCATCATACATTTAGGTAGGTACTATGCATTTCGAGAGAGAAGTGTGTCTTGGGAGCCCAGAATTTCATCCTCTAGCTGTGAATGAATAGCTCATTTCTTATAAATTGCAAACAAATTACTTGTAGCTTTCTCTGGTTTCTTCAGAAAAATATCCAAGTAATTGTCTTCTTTATTGTCTTTTTTTCTTATTTATACACCCACCTAAAAAAACAAGATCCTGTTTACATTCATTCAGCAACTATTTACCATGTGCCTCCCTGCCTCAGGTACTGACTGCACTGGGTAGTGGGTTCGGTACAATTATGGAGGCAAGGATTCTGCCCCCCTCTCCCCCCAGGCATCTAGAGAAGACAGACACAATGAGATAATTACAAATGCAAATGTAACAACTGTTGCCATACCAGCAAACTCTACCCAGCCCCAAATAAGGCAGGCCTAATCCCAATTGAGGGAATCTGGGAAGAGATTGAAGGAGGAGGTGACATTTAAAATGGCCTTGAAGGAATTTGCCAGCAAACAAAGCTTCAGAGGGCATTCTGGGGGGAAGGGGAGCATGAACAAAGCCTCAGGAACATGATTCAGTTTTGAACCTATTTTGCCAGTGAAGAGGGTTTCAGTACGGTTGCAGTATTGAAATATCGGGGCGGGGGC
>NW_024426996.1:17760406-17811869 GCF_017311325.1 Ursus maritimus | reverse complement strand
GGCTACTGCAATGTTCCTGGAGAGACACCCGCATCCTGAACCAGAGCAGGAGCTGGTGGGATATCATGAAACAGACAAATTCAAGAACCACTTTGGGGGCCTGGAGGCAAAAGCAGAAAGGATGCTTGATGCATTTCATTCCTAGAAACATATTCGAGGTAGGGCCTGCAGGACACATCTTTCAATAAACAGAAAACCTTTAATTGATTTCCACGGAGGGAATTTTTGCATTTGGAGTAACACCAGTTTGGGCTCTGGAGAGGAGAAAAAGTTACTGCATTGATAGGATCCATAGATTTTGTTCTAAAAGAGAGGTATGTAGGGGCGCCTGGGTGGCACAGCCGTTAAGCGTCTGCCTTCGGCTCAGGGCGTGATCCCGGCGTTATGGGATCGAGCCCCACATCAGGCTCCTCCACTATGAGCCTGCTTCTTCCTCTCCCACTCCCCCTGCTTGTGTTCCCTCTCTCGCTGGCTGTCTCTATCTCTGTTGAATAAATAAAAAAAATCTTAAAAAAAATATATGTAAAAGAGGTGTGTAAATGCAGTGCATTCTGGGGATCCAGTCAACACTGGAACGGAGTAATACAACCAGAAGGGACTATCATTTCCAAATTATACGTCAGTGATTTTTCTCCAGTTAAAATAGCCACAAACCAGAAAACCTAATTAAGATGGGGGGAGAGAAAATGAGACTGCAGATTTATTGGAGATAAAGATTTATGGAAACTCAATGATAATTAGGGTAACGAAAGAGGTTAGAATAGCTCTTTAATTAAAGGATAACATTCCATTCTTTGTTTTTAAATGTTCCACGAAGATAAAGAGATAGCCATTTCTCTCTCTTAGGCAGACAAATGCTTACCAGATCCTATTTACGGTTATAAAATGACACCCATGGCTGGTGGCTATCAGTCTGTTTTCTGTGGCCTCACAAAACAAGTCCCTAACCTCTGCTACAGGGAGGCCATCGATCACTGTAACCTCATTTCATTCCTTCCGGCAAGGACCAGAGCTGCCCACGTCACCAACCAGTAGGGCGGCTGCGCCTCCAGCCTTGTCCCTGGGTTCTGAAACCATCCTGGCCCAAGGTCCGGGGGAGCAGGTGGGGCAGAAAAGCTGCAAGCCCATTTCTTAGATAAAGGAAAGAGATCTTTTCCAGGAAAGTGGAGGGATGCATTTGGGGGTTGGGGCTGAGAAGACAGGAGCAACTGAAGAAGCATTAAAAAGAACGAGAGCACATTTCTTCTGACAGTCAACGCTGGCCCGTCTGCTAAATTGGCCTGCCGCTTTGAGCAGACAGAGGTCTTACCGGGACTCTGGACATCAACTGGCCCGAAGTATTTCCTAGGTAAATAATAAAATAATAGCGACCCCAATGATGGTGATAAGATATTGGCAGCAGTTAATATACTATGCACCTAATATTCTGCTAAGCACTTTATATGAGTTCTCAAGTCCTCGTAAGAACTTGGTGAGGCAGAGACCATTCCTATTGCCATTTTACACATGAGAAGACGAAGGCTTACGAAGGTGGAACAGCTCGCTCAGGGTCACACAGCTCGTAAGCGGTTGAGTCCAGCTCTTGCCCACTACATTTCTACTAACCCCTATTATCCTTTATTACACGCACTACATACTAAAAAAACTCAATGAACTATAATGTGTGGATGATGTTCTAATTAATTAAATTTAGATGGCTTTGCTTTGAAATCTTACTGACAATCTTTCTAAAATCGATCTCACCTCAGGAAAGACAATAAACTCCGCATAATTATGCCTTTTACTGGTGACTGAGGGTCTTCTGTTGTGAATCATGATTTGTCTCCCATGGATGTCTTAGCCTTCCGCCATGGAATTCTTAACCTATCTATCAGCAATCTACGAAGGGTTCTCCCTCACCACCACCCCACAGCGGTTTTTTTTGGCAAAATATTGCCCATATTTCAGATTTTTCAGTTCACAGAGTAAATCTCAGGTATTTCAGAATCAGACACATGGATATCGTGCTGTTTTTGGTAAGTTTTCCAAAATTTCCTTCGCTTTAGGTTTCTGGTTAAGGGTGGGCTGCAAGAGATATTTTCACATGAGATTTGGAGGTGAAAGTGATACAGGAGCCATTAAAAAAAAAAAAAAACCCACCACCACCACCACCAAGCAAGCTTTATTTTGGAATAATTTTAGATGCACAGAGCCTTTCTGCTTTTATGTCAGAAGGTTGGGGCAGGGGCTTCTGAAGCTCCCACACATGGCTGTTCCCCTGCTGGTTCCCTCCTTGTGCAGGGAAGCTCCTGGGTCCGCAGCTGCTCCCCTCTGCCCAGATCACCCTTCAGCTTCTCCAACCGTCAGGAGTCAGGAGTGTGTTAGTTCCATGATGGAGACACCGGCTTCTCTGGGGGGACATCCACTTCATCATGGTTGGAGTCAGGAGAACGGACTCGGTCCCCGTCTGTCCTCGTGGGTCCCAGTTCATGCTGATGAGCTCCACCGTGTGCTCACGGGATTCAGTCTTCCTTCGCTTTCCCCCACGTCCCCTTCCTCTCTCATCTCTCCCAGTGTCTACCCAGTGGACTACACGCTCCAGCACGGAAATGAAGACAAGAGCTTTGCACAGTTTAACCAGTTCTACAGTTGTGCTAAATTCAAATCGCTGTAATCAATCACATATATCTATCTGTCTCCATTTGTGGTTTTGCTTCTCTCTTTGAGCCCTGTCGGATAGATACGAAGGGGCTGAAACCTTGATTCCAATGAAAACAATGCTTTTGGGTGGTAAGATCTCATGCTAACGATTTATTCACACCCAGAAGCCAAGATCAAGGAAGAGAAAGAAAGGGTAAGAGAGAGTGAAAAGGGTTCATGGGAACAGAAGAAATGAAAGTTTCTGATGTGTGTGTTTCTATGACACAGGTCTCCTCATGCCAGAGACCGCGCCTGGTGCTGGAAAGTATAAAGAGCAACAACAACCCTAAACCTTATAATCTACGGAGGAGGAAAGACTCTTAGCTAACTATAATAAAACAAGTGCTATATAATTGTCATGAATAAAGTATATGGGCAAACAGAGGAGGAAGTCATTAATTTTGTCTGAGAGGGCCGGGAGGGTTCTGCACATGAGGTAACATTGACGCTGGGCCATGAAGAATGATTAAGAAATTCACTAGTTCAGGGGCGCCTGGGTGGCTCAGTCAGTCAAGCATCAGCCTTTGGCTCAGGTCACGATCCCAGGGTCCTGGGATGGAGCCCCGTGTAGGGCTCCCTGCTCAGCAGGGAGTCTGCTCCCTCTCCCTCTGCTGCTGCCCCTGGTATGTGCTTTCTTGCTCTCTCTCTCTCTCTCAAAATGATTAAATAAAATCTTAAAAAAAAAAAAAAAAGGAATTCACTAGTTCAGGGATTCTCAAACTGTTGGCAGGCATCAGAACCAAATGGATCAAATTCAGGAAGAAATGGAAAGTTACGGGGCACTAGAGACACATTCAAACCTTCGTTGAACGAATGATTTCTTTAGCTTTGCTAATGTGTCATTTTTGTAGGGAAAAAAAAGTTGTGGTAAGTGGAAAACTACATTATCTAGAGGACAGGCCACCAGGTTATCCGATTCTACGGGAACTAGTTTACAACTGAAAATTCTAAGTAACTGAGAGCAAGACAAAATCATCCTTATCTAGCTAGAGACATGCAGGTTCTGTTCTGTCTGGTGGAAGTTCAACTGATTCCCCTGTGAAAAAACCACTTCTGCTTCCATTTGCTCATTTATTCATTCATTTCAATATTGCTTATCTCTAATTCAACACTGTTGATCTATAAATTTTTTAAAAATTCTCTTTGAACTGGTTATAACATTTGCCTGGTTCCCTCACTGATTAATGACTACAATAAAGTCTATAACACATGTTCATTTTTATATCTGCAGGAGAGTCACGAATTTGCCAAATTCTAAATATTATCCTTTTAACAGTTTCAAACTTTTAAGGAAAAGCCAATTTTAACGCTAAATATATTATACTAGAACATGGAAAACTATGGGAAGCTACCCAAATTCTTTTGAAAGTAGAGTATTTCTGATACCAAAAACTGATGAATATATCACCAAAAAATATATAGGCTAATTTTATTTCCGAATAAAAAGATATCATTGCTCCTATTTTTGAATAAGTATTTGAATACTTGAATAAATATATTTAAAGATTTATTTATCTGAGAGAGAGAGAGTGAGAGAGAAAACATGTGTGTGAGCAGGGGGAGGGACAGAGAGAAAAGGAGACAAGCAGACTTACTGCTGAGCGGGGAGCACCCCCCACCATGAGTCTCAATTCCAGGACCCTGAGATCAGGACCTGACCCGAAACCAAGAGGTGGACGCTTAACCGACTGAGCCACTCAGGCGCCCCAGAATAAATATTTTTGACATAAAACTTCATCAAGTTTTATAATTCTTTACCAAAAATTATAAATTCTTGATTTTTTTTTTTACATATCCATGGCTTATGCCCTTAAACAAACAAACAAAAAAACCAAGACAACAATTATTGCTGTCTTTAGATCTGATAGGTACGTCTATTGACTGGATCAGAAAGCTTTCTTGGCTCTGTCTTCTCTATACACGGACTGATCGTCAGGGAGCATCTCCAAAACATGTCCATAGGTACTTTCAATAATTTTCTTAAATGACCATAGTGTAAGGAATATTTAGCCAAATTTGTAAAAACAAACAAGGGAGATTTCAAAGCACATTCAGTTTCTCAGTGAATTATGAAACCACAAAAATGTTTTCAGATTAATTAGAGAAAAAAGTTACCTATCCACAGGTTTTATTACTTTTTTAAGGATTTATTTATTTATTTTAGAGACGGGGAGAAAGAGAGAGAGGGAGAGGGGCAGAGAGAGAGAATCCTCAAGCAGACTCCCTGAGCTGAGCGCAGAGCCCACCTCAGGGCTCGATCTCATGACCCATGAGATCCTGACCTGAGCCCAAATCAAGTCAGATGCTTAACTGACTGAGCCACCCAGGGGCCCCTCAGCATGGGTTTTAATACCAACAAATTCGGTTTGTTTTGGAAGAGCTTGCCACCTAGAACTTTGGAAGAGCTTGCCACCTAGAACTTTGGAAGAGCTTGCCACCTAGAACTTTGGAAGAGCTTGCCACCTAGAACTAATATGAATTCAGTTCATATTCAAAACTGAAGTCAGTGCCTTACCCCAATCTTTAAAACCTTGGTTTTGACAACTGTAGTCTGGCAGGCAAGCTACATTTTAGAACAAAAATGTCTTGCAGTTAGAGACTGCAACTATAGGGAATAAAATTCAGAATAAATGAAGAAGAAGAATAAGCCACAACTAAATATGAGTTATTTTAGAAGGGTGAAGATGGGTTAGAAATTTTTTAAAGATTTATTTATTTATTTTTAGAGAGGGGGGAGTAGAGGGCGAGAGAGAATCTCAAGCAGACTCCCTGTTGAGCATGGAGCCCAACGTGGGGCTCAATCCCAGGACCCTGAGATCATGACCTGAGCCGAAATCAATAGTCAGATGCTTAACCAATTGAGCCATCCAGGCACCCCGATGGGTTAGAAATTTTATTAATATCCTTAAAAAAAAATAAAAACAATTTTACTCCTTAAATAGACACTGAAAGGCACCAAATAGGATTTGAAGGGGATTAGGCAGGATATGAAACCCCAAAGCATGCCTCTTTGACATAAGAATTGTTTTGGGGTGAAGGCATTGGAGTTCCTGAAATTCCTTATCTGCCTACAAGAAGAGCCTCCCCAAAGAAATCAATTGTCATAAATTTCCCACCAGGAGTGACTCTACACCCAGACACTGTCACACACACAAGCATGTCTCCTGTCTACTCTCCCAAGGGCCCACAGGTCTTCCCAAAAAGTTGTCTGCTTTTCCAGAAGTGCCCCTTCTTCCCCTCCCCTAGAAAGTTAGATATATGGATCCCTAATTTGTATTTCTTACTGAGGTATAAATGACATACAACATATTAGACCCCAAGTTCTCCCCACACTTTTGAGTTCCTCATCTCTGGGTGCTCCAATGCGTAAGTGGGAATTCACATGCTAAGAAACTTCTTTGTTTTCTTTTGTTCATCTGCCTTTTTGTCATCCCAATTTACAGGGGCCCAGGTAAAGAACCTAAGAGGGTATAAGGACAAAGACTTTTTCCACCCTACAGTTTCTACACCCATTCCTAATTTTAAAAAGTAGCAGCAGCAGCAGCATTCAGAAGACAAGAAATAGTGAGCTATTTCCCTTTTTTTCCTTTCTTTTCTTTTAGTAAGCTATTTCCTTCACATAAATTTAAGTAAGCTATTTCCTTAACATAAATTTAAGAAGATCTTTCTAAAATCAACAGCCAGAACCAGGGTGCCTGGATGGCTCAGTCAGTTGGGCGTGCAACGTTCGGTTTCAGCTCGAGTCATGATTTCGGGGTCCTGGGATCGAGCCCTGTGTCAGGTTCCCCACTCTGAGGGGAGTCTGCTTATCTCCCTCTGCCCCTCCCTGACCTCACACACACGCTCTCTCTAAAATAAATAAATAAATCTTTTTAAAAAATGAAAAAATACAACCAAGAGTCAGAACCATTCTTAACTGTGAAACCATAATAACGCAGTCCCTTAAAATCAGGAACAAATTAAGGGGGACTCTTTGAGTGTTTATTTAGCAATGTTCTGGAAGCTCTGGGCAATGCAGTGACACATAAACTAGATATAATAGGTATAATGTTATGAAGGAGGAGGGCAAAATCAAGTGTTGCCTGGCGCTGAGCTGACTTACCAATCTCCCCCTCACCGCACCATGCAAAGGGTTTAACTGAAAAGCTGTTAGATTTAACAAGCGAAGTGAGCCAAGTGGCTGGATCAAAAACAAACATCTAAAAATCAATAGCTTTTCTGTGTACTAGCAATAACAATTACAAGATATAATAGGAAAAAAACCACATTCGCAGGGTGCAAGATGAAGGAAGAACTTTGCTAAAAGGTAAAAAGAAGATCCAAATAAATGAAGAGACAGTAAAAAGTTGTCAATTCTGTGCAAATGGCTCACAGCAGTGTGTCTCTAAATGGGGTCTAGGGATGCCTGCCTTACGATCCCTAGATGGTTATTAAAATGCAGATTCTTGGACTGAACCCAGACTTTACAGAATCACGAGAGGGGGAAGGAGAAGTTTTCAAGAAAACGGTCTTTTTACCAAGCTCCCCAAGTGATTCTAATACACATTAAAGTTTAGCAGCCACAGCTTTATGTAGGTTTCATAAAATGTCAGTACGATTTCAACTTCATCTAGAATGAGAGTCAGTAAGGGGGCTGCCCTAACATATGTCAAAGGAGACCATAAACTTAAAGGATATATATCAGGTACATCATAGACTTCAGTAATAAAAATAATGTGGTTTTTCACAGAAAGCAACGAACAAATCAATTTAACAGAAGAATCCCAAGACAGATTCCTGCATTAAGTTACAAAAGTAAAATTGTTTCCATGTGTCAATTATTGCATCATCAGAAACCGCTGCATCTCTTAAAACCCAATATGGAGGCTATGTTTGGAATGATTTGATGCTGCATGCCAGAGAAGCAACTGGACTAGGGAGGCCACAGCACATGTGTGTAAGGGGTAATTATATTACTTAAAACGGGTTTTAAAATTTTTATTCATTCATTCATTCATTCATTCATTCATTCATTCGTTCGTTATGGGGAGGGTGGGCAAAGGGAGAGAAAGAGAATCCTAAGCAGGCTCCACGCCCAGCAGAGAGCCCAATGCAGGGCTTGATCTCACAACCCTGAGATCATGACCTGAGCCAAAATCAAGAGTCAAGAGTCAGATGCTCGCTGACTGAGCCACCCAGGCACCCCCAATTTTTTTTTTTAATCAGTCAGGTGCAGACCCAGAATAATACCATGGAGAGAAGTATGGAAGTGAAAGAAACTGATAATACTCACAGGTCCTCGAAAAGGGAGGTATGGCATTCCACTCAAGGGCTACATGGGAGGATGCCCGCTCCAACCAAGCAGGTGGGGAGCAGGGAGGGGGTGGGGGGAGAGGGAGAACCCATGTGCAAGTGCCTTAATTGGGGGTCAGAGGGGAGGGCACAAATCAAAGAAATGAAGGGATTTCACTGGTGCATTTAAATGTCTCTAGGTCACAGTCAGGGGAGGGTGAGAAGGGGTAGTTGGGGCAGGGACCAGCTTTATCACACCGGTGCACCTGGCTGCCTGGGCAAGGGTACTCACAGCCTGGTAGTGGGGATGTTGAGGCATCAGGAAAGTATGAAGTTTTTAAAAGCTATAATGCAATCGATCCTATGATGCCTCGACACCATTAACAATACAAACTGGGATGGACAACACTTGCAGCTGGGCTGTGGGGATGCTAAGGGTGGGCGGGATGGCTTGACTTAGCCACTGGAAGGCAAACTTTGATAAGGGTGACAGCTCGGGAAAGTCCTATTGGGCATCTGATGAGAATAAGTGCAAGCAGGCACTCTACGCTATGGGCAAGAACCAAGAGAACAGACCGGGTAGCTCTGATTTTAAGGGCATCTGTTGGAAGATGTTGGTTACAGTAGGAGAGATTTTTACCTCTTGGCCCTTTCCTTGTAGTTTGGCCTGTACCTGCCCAGAGTTAATAATGTCATATAGCAAGAGGTACCCTGAAAGGACGAAGCCCTCCTTCCCTGGCTAGTAAATAGTCAAGGGCCCGTCTGTTACCATTTGGGTTAGAGACTCATGGATTTGTTGCATAAGGGACAATGTTTTGTGCAGCCTTTGAAGGATCTGAAAGGGCTGCTGAAAGGTGCTGGTTGGCAGTCACGATCTGATTTTGTTTGCGAAAGCCTGCTGCACTGGTGCCGACACCAACTGCTCCCATGGTTATGGCACGTCCTACTACAAGGGGAGTAAGTACCGTCTGCTTTGCCAGGCATTCTTGGGGGGATGGAAATGGGGAAGTACCTGGTGGATAAAGAACTATGGGATTCCCCAACGTGAGCACTGCACCCTGGGGTACGGTTTAATTAGGGAAAACATGAAGGGAAGTCAACATGGAAACATACATGAAGTTCTGTGTCTATGAGCTTGGGCCACAATAGTACCTGCGGGTGTCATTATTTAGAGCCTAATGTACCTGTGAGAAAGAGGTGCTGTGCTCAACCAAGCGGAANGAAAGAGTGGTTGTGGTGGCTGGAGACACAAGGCAAGAGATTATGGTGGAAATCTGGGGGAGGGGTGGGTAGGAAAAGGAAAAGCCATCAGGGAGTGGGTGATCCTCTCCCCAGGGGGTGGGGTGACAGATATCTGGCAGGTGCCTCCTGAGGAAAGCAAGATCCTCCATCAATTTCAGTAACCTGTACCAAATTTCCCTTTAGGCATGGAAGTGTCGGGTGAAGGTTCTAGCAGAGAGGAAGGAGTACATGAGAATCATGGGCTAACGCAGACAGCAAACTCAGGCAAAAAGCCTGAGTCCACTCTGTGCCTAGGAGAGGTGGGCCGTGGGTGACCCCGGGGTGGAGATTTTAGTGTAAGAAGCGAAGTCCTCCAATTTGGTGAGGTCTCGGCTTGCAGCAACATCACGTGGCACCCTGTTGTCTCCAGCTGTGAGATTCTGGGCCAGGACATTGTCATCTGGGATGTGGGACTGGGTATCCACTTGAGTGGGTCTCCAGACTATAAACCAGTGACAGCACCCAGACCAGCAGCACCCAGACCGACAGTCAACAGAACGGGTACAGTCACACCTGACAGGGTTTTTGCTTTAGTTTTTGGTGGGAGTTTAGGTTCAAATGGGTCCCACATCACAGAAGCAAGCTTTCGGGCCGGTGGGACAGTCTATGGTTAATGAGTCCCAGGAGAGTACGTGCCCTTCATCTGGCCTCCAGCCTTAGGAGATGGGGATAAGATTGAACTTTAATAAAAGTGAGTTAAAGGGGTTAAGTGTCTGCCTTCGGCTCAGATCATGATCTTAGGGTCCTGGGACTGAGCCCCGTGTCGGGCTCCCTGCTCAGCGAGGAGTCTGCTTCTCCCTCTCCCTCTGCCCCTCCCTCCGTCTTGGGCTCTCTCTCTCTATCTCAAATGGATAAACAAAATCTTTATTAAAAAAACAAGTTAAGGCCCGGGGCAAGATAGAGAATTTTAATTTGTTGTATTAGTATTTGGAAAGGAGTTGTTTGAGAAGATCACATGTCTCTTAATTAAACCAATTATCTGGGACCTATCATGAAAGTTCTATTGACTACCTTCTTTCAAGAGTCCGGCATTATGTATTTTGAAAAGTGAAACTGGGTGTCTTGTTACTACCAGTAATGTCTGTAACTCTGAAGAGAACAAGGAGTGTTCTGGAAAAGCCATGTATTGTGGCCTTAATACATGCAAGAGGCATGTATGATTTAGATTTCTATTTTGTGATTTAGATTTATATATCTGTGAGGCAAGAGATTTCTAAAATATTTTCCTTGAAGGAGATAATTTTTAGGCAATGGCCCAACAGTTCATAATAAAGGTGAAGATGGGACCATAACCGGCCAGGACATCTGGCACTAAGATGACCGACTGCCTGATGTTTGGCCAAGTATGTTGTTTCTCGGGTCCCCTTCTTTATCAGGGACGTTCCGGCTGAGGGATAGAAAGCAACAACATTCTACTGACCTCCAGCATGTGTGATGGCTAGTAGGGCCATTCGCACAGGACATGAAGTCCCACTGCTGTTCACTCGGTTAATCCCAAGAGGTTGTCTGGGCAGCCAAGAGGCCTGGGGGAGTGGTAACCTCCTTTAGCTCCCTGGCATCTGGCAAGAAACTGAGGACAGGGGAAGCCACCCCCTCCTGCAGGTGGAATATGCCAGAGGGTCCAGGTGTGGCTCCATCTTGTCTTAAGAAGGCCTCAGGAGACACAGCAAGCTTGTGGAGTATTGTTTTAATCCAAAGCAAAAGGTGCAACTGGGTGTGGAGGGTCCCAGGCTCAGGGTCTGTGAGAGTCTCTACTTCCAGGAGAGCCCAGTAGGCAGCCGTCATTTGTTGTTTCAACGGAGTATAACACGAGCTGGAGAGGGGCAGTTTCTTCCATCAGAAGCCCAGGGGCAACCAGCGACCATCATAAATGGTCCAGAGATTCCAGGAGGCATGAGAAGAAGTTGCCACAACCTCTACAGCGAAGGAGTTTTTGAAGACAGTAACAGGAGTGCCTGTTGCTTTTTTTAAAAAAAGTTTTCCCAGTTTATTTATGTATTTATTTAAGTAATCTCTACACCCAACATGAGGCTCGAACTCATGACCCCAGATCAAGAGTCACATGCTCTTCCGACTGAGCCAGCCAGGCGCCCCCCTGTTGAATTTCATTAAGTAAAATTCGTAAATGAGGAGTATGTAGTTACCAGAACCCACAAAGCACTAAATGATGTTAGACTTTAGCGTCATTAATATGTGTATCAAGCGAGTCTTTCTGCAAAAGGATGTTATTGATGTGATGTCCTGGAGAAAGGTGGATGTCGGCAAGGTCTGAAAGACTGTGTGACAGTGAAGCTGTTAAAACACCCCTCGGGTGGCCGAGAAAATACTAGCGTCCCTCCAGAGGTGGAGGCAGACCGCAGCTGAGACTGCTGAACAGGCACGGAATAGAACACGTCGGCCGATCGGTAAGAGCAAACTGTTCACCGATTGTTGACTGAATAGAATCAGTAATTTCAACAAGATCGGGTACTGGGTACGGGGGCCTGGGTGCTGGGACCACAGCACTACGCTTGTAGTGATCCATCAGGAGGCACCATGAGTTATTTTTCAGATTGAAGAACAGGCAAAATTAGATTGTCAAATGTAGAAGCAGTGGGGATAATCACTCCTTTGTTTATTGGGTTTTATATAATAAGTTTTAATCTTTGAAGGTCCTATTTTAATTCATTTGGGGCCATATTAACAATCTTTTTTTTTTAAGATTTATTTATTTATTTATTTATTTATTTATTTATTTGACAGAGAGAGACAGCCAGTGAGAGAGGGAACACAAGCAGGGGGAGTGGGAGAGGAAGAAGCAGGCTCATAGAGGAAGAGCCTGATGTGGGGCTCGATCCCAGAACGCCGGGATCACGCCCTGAGCCGAAGGCAGATGCCTAACCGCTGTGCCACCCAGGCGCCCCCCATATTAACAATCTTAACTGGGATCCATGGGGTTGCATTTATCAAGCCAATTTGTAAAGTGCCCAAGACTTATGTTAATTTTAATTTATTATTCATTATATTAGAGCATCTATGTCTAACATGGGATACTTTAGGTCAATGAGCACTGTGACTATGGGAAATTTAGGCAAGGCTACAGTTGAAGTGACGCATACTTATTTTCCCCTCTATTTTATATTTAGTTACCTTTTTAAGATTATCAGGGCATATGTTTAAATTCGGTGGGATGGAGGCACCTGGGTGGCTCAGTCGGTTAAGTGTCCAGCTCAGGTCATAATCTCACAGTTGTGGGATCGAGCCCCGTGTTTGGGCTCTGTGCTCTCCCTCTCCCCCTGCTCACTCTCTCTCTCTCTCAAATAAATAAATAAAATCTAAAGAAAAAAAAATCAGTGGGATGCCCAGGTATAACTTTGATTTGAGCCCCAGTATTAAGCCCGAGAAATGTGTCAATTGGTGCATTTTAGCAAATGTTAAACTTAATGAAGAATGTAGGTTGTAGAGGCATGAAAGCCAATCAGCACCCTTTTACTTTTTCTGTTATAGAAATTCTTCAGTCTAGGCTCAGTGTGCAGTCGGCTTGTCCATCTCCCTCTGCTCCTCTCCTTTCTCTCCCCCTTTTTTCTCTAACATACATATATACATAAATAAAAAACATTTAAAAAAAATTTTAAAATTCTTCAGTCTATAAAAACGATCTAAATCTTGGATTTCAATTAGATCAAATTATAGTAACTTGTTTTAAGTTAGTTATACACACACACCATATACATAATTTATTTAAATACTTTAAATTTATTTTTCTCCTGTATTTAGGGTTTTTTGTTCTTTTTTTTTTTTTTTAAGATTTTATCTATATATTTGACAGAGAAAGAGAACACAAGCAGGGGGAGAGGCATAGGGGGAGGGAGAAGCAGGCTCCCCAATGAGCAGGGAGCCCTATGTGGGGCTGGATCTCAGGACGCTGAGCCGAAGGCAGATGCGTAACCGACTGAGCCACCCAGG
This sequence comes from Ursus maritimus, assembly GCF_017311325.1. Classification (NCBI taxonomy): domain Eukaryota; kingdom Metazoa; phylum Chordata; class Mammalia; order Carnivora; family Ursidae; genus Ursus; species Ursus maritimus. The sequence continues at coordinate 17,798,693 of NW_024426996.1, read as the reverse complement.
TGCCCCTGTTCTTGGTTTATTATTATTATTTTTTAGTAAGTAGCCCAGGACTAGCACTGTGGTTGCTAGACCTGGCATTTGCTCAGTACAAAGGTTTAAAGTTCCTTTTTTTCTTTTTTTCCCTTTGGGCTTGTAGCTACCTAAGGGGGCGGTTTCTTCCCCACCCCCACCACTTCTTTTTTTTTTTTTTCTTCCTGTTTTAGGCTTTTAGCCACCTCAAAGCCTGGGTCTATAGTTTTTATCTCTGGTTGATAAGAATAAGAGGAAAGAGGGAGGGAAGTGGTGTCTCTAGGCAGCAGTAGCCTTCTCTGTGGGATAGCCCAACACCAACCACAGGATCCTCGGTCCTGTATGCCGCCCCCTCCTCCTCTGTTTTGTTCAACAAAATCTTCTCAAGTACTCTGGATCTCTAGGCAGCTCAGAATTTTTACTCTATTTTTGGTTGTTTACCTAACAAGCTCCCAGTGGTCCCCAGTGACCCCTGCTGTAAGGGACTCCCTTTCTAGGGGGTCCCAGTCAACTTCTGATGGGTTAGGATCTATAAGCAGGAGAACAATCTTGGCCTCAACTTTGTCTTTTAAATGCTTTGTTTTGTGGCAGTTTAATTCTAAGGACAGTCTCAGCATGTCAATAGGTATCAGCACTTGGAAGTGCCCAGGCACTGACCTGGAGATCTGTAGCCTCAAAGGAGCCCAGAAACCGCCTGGTGTGTTTGGGGAGCAGGATCAAAGCTCTCCTCCCCCGCCCCACCCTTTCTTTTTTTACATTGAGCCACCAGTTTGCATGGGTGGGATCCATGATACCCCATGGGGTTGGCGCCGGAAAGGGACAGCTGCAAGGGATGCAGTAGAAAAGGGGTCACCAACCCCAGGAGCAGGGACCCTTACAGGGCCCCACCGTGGACTCTCCGATGGGGGGGGGGGAAGGGGAGGTCGCCTGACACAGAATGGGAAGGGAGCTGTTCTCTCCCTTCTTGAATGTCACTCAGAGACGCCCTGGACGGTGTGGACAGGGTCACCAGCCCGCCGTCTAGGGCACACTAACACTCCGCAGTGCCCTAACCAACACACGGGCAGGGGCTCTTCCCTAAGAGCCCAAGCTCAGGGGCTGCCTGTGAAATGACAGCCGACCTGCCCAGCGGCTCTAAGTCCGGGAGCCGCAAGATGCCTCTCCCCCTCTTGCCGGGCTCAGGCTGGGAAGCGGGATCCTGGGAGGTTCCACTGGGGCTGGGACAGGATCCGCACCTTCGGATGGGGGCTCCGGGCAGCGCGGCCCCGGGTAAGACGAGGCAGCGCACGTGAGCTCAGCGGCACCCACAGCCTTGCCAAAAGGTGGGGCCCGGTCGCCACAGCCCCGTGGTCAGCTGTGAGCCTCCAAGGGCATCTCCGCGGGGTTTTCCGTCCTTACTTCGAGCAGCCCGTCCTCCTGGCCAAGTGTAAGGAGTAATTGTTACTTTGCGGGGGCGGGGGCTGATGAGTCTGGTGCCGGCGTGGAATAACACCGCGAAGGGGCGTTTGAAAGTGAAAGAGACTGTCAACATGCACATGTCCCAGAAGACGGAGGCGGCAGGACAGGCTGGGGACCGCGTGGGAGGGGAGCCCGGGGCGCAGGGCCACCGCGCAGGGGGCGCAGAGGGAGTGCGCCCTTGCGGGCCCGCGCTGCTACTAGGGTTGGAGGGGAGGGCACACGCAAAAGGCGGGAGGGGACTTGGTGGTGCGTCTGAATGTCACTAGGTCGCAGTCGGGGGAGGGCCAGAGAGAGAGGGCCGGGTGGCAGGGACCAGCCTACCACACCAAGCTCGTAGCCTTGGCAGGGTGCCTCCAGCCTGCCAGTGGGAATGCTGAAGCATCAGGAAAACACATCACACCATTTACAGTAGAGTCCACATGACAACCAGAAGGCAGAGAGGCCATGAAACTTCCAGTCAGGGGATGCGTTATGTAAAAAGTGTAATGAAACATCTAAAAGGGCCTCCTAGTTGGAAAAACAAAGACTGCCCCAGGAACCGTAGGCACTGACCTGGGACTGAGTTGTTTCTTACACCGGAAAGTCTGTGTAGTAGGTTCTGGAGTGAGTAGCAGCCATGGTTTCTATATTTAACAACATCTAACATCGAATATGGTGAAGGCCTGCTAGTCTAAGCTGGACTGTAAAACAGGGGTTTCTCAACAGCAGCACCGCTGACATTTGGAGCTGGATAAGTCTTTGTTGTGGGGGCTGATGGATGCATTGAACAAGGCTCGGCACCATCCCTGCCTCTAACTGTTAGCTGCTCATAGCACCCCATCCCTGTTATGACAACCAGAAAGGTCTCCCAACATTGTCAAATGTCCCTGAGAGGCAAAAATCACTTCTGCTTGAGAATCACTGCTTTAAAGGAATTAATGAGGAACACAGGAATCACTGAATAAATGTGCTGGCAGAAATCAATTATAAAATGGGGGAAAACTCCATCTATTTAGATCCTTATGTCATACACATAGGTAAATTCCAGGTGAAATAAAGAGTAGAATATAAAACTTGAAACTATAACATGGCTGGGAAACTTGGGTAAATATTTTAGGTAATGTCTGGATAGGGAAGCATTTTCTGAAGTTTAGAAACAGGAAGAAATTGCAAGAGAAATACTAATATCCTTGACCACACACAGCTAAACTTTTGTAAAATTAAAAGGTAAACGACAAACTACAAGCAATATGACAAAGGGCTAATATTCTTCGTATATAATGACAGTACCAATAAGAAAACAACTAATGTGTGAAAAGAAAAATGGGCAAAAGGCTTGAACAAAGATTTTATAGAATTACAAATGTCCCTAATAAGTACATAAAAATGTTGTCAACTGTCCCAACAATTAATGGAATGAAATTTAAAAATAATGAGTTTCCATTTTTACCCTATCCAAGAGGCAAATATATGTATTTTTTAAATGGTAATACTTAATGCAGGTGGAGATGTAGATAAATGGGTACCTCTATACCACGGATGATAAATGAGCCAGGCCCTCTTACTCATTCTGGAAAACAATATGGTCTTAAGTATGAAGAGGCTTAAGGAGGCTCCTATCCTTTTACTTTGTATTTCTACTCACGGAAAGTATACTGTGTTGAACGGTGTCCCCCTCAAAAAAGACACGTCCAAGTCCTAACCTTCGACCTTATCTGGAAATAGGCCCTTTGTAGATGTAATGAAGTACCGTGAGAAGAAATCATCATGGACTTGGGGTGGGCCCTAAGTCCAGTGACTGGTGTCCTCATAAGAAAAGGAGAGGACACAGAGACACACAGAGGAAAGAAGGCCATGTGAAGACACTGGAGTGATACTGCCACGGTTCAGGGAGCTCCAGGAGCCAAAAGAAACCAGAAGACTCCAGGAAAGGTTCTCTCCCTAGGGCCTTCAAAGGGAGCATGGCTTGACTGACACCCTGGTTTTGGGTTTTTGGCCTCTGGAAAAGCGAGAGAATAAATCTGTGCTGTTTTAAGCCAGTAAGATTGTGGTAGTGCTTGGAAACGAATATACTATGGAAACAATCGCTGATAGGAGTGAAGATTTATATGTAGAGATGCTCGTCTCTGCATTATTTGTAACAGCAAAAATTAGGAAAAACTTAAAGCAATGAAAAATAGAGGAAGGGTTAAATAAGCTATAATACATCTATAATATATTGTATAGCCATTAAAAAATATGTTTTGAAGAATTTCTAATGCCACAGGAAAATGTTTACAGTACATTAATAGAACATTCAGAATACAAAAAGTGTATGTACCATGTGACCCCCAAATGCACATGTATATAATATGCATGTTTATGTGAATGAATAACCCTGATGGATAATAGGAGCAAAACGTCCCAACTGGAAAATATCACATAAAGTCAACAGTATACTAAAAGAAAAATAAACCATGACCTAGGAGAGTTTATCCCAGGAGATACATAATTATTATTATCAATGTCATGCAATCTGTTAATAAATCAAATAAGAAAAACCCTAAGAGGATACTGAAGACATCTGATAAAATTCAGTGCCCGTCCCTTACAAAATATCTAGGAAAATTAGGAATAGAAGGATTCTATGAGAGGCGCCTGGGTGGCTCAACTGGTTAAGTGTCTGCCTTCACTAGGTCATGATCCTGGGGTCCCGGGATCGAGCCCCATGTTGGGTTCCCTGCTCAGCGGGGAGCCTGCTTCTCCCTCTCCCTCTACCCCTCCCCACTACTATTGCTCTCTCTCTCGCTCTGTTCTCTCTCTCAAATAAATAAAATCTTTTCTTTTTTTTAAAGAAGGATTCTATGATGAGTATCTCTCACAAACCATCAGTCAATATCATTCTCTGGTGTTAAGCAAAACTAGCATGAATGAATACTGTTACCATGATTATTAACACTGTTTTGGCAGTTTTTACCAATTCAGTAAGATAAGAAAGAGAAATAAGGGGTCTAGTTATAAGAAATATAGAAATAGAATTATTTTCTGCAATAATAAGACCAGAGAATTAATTAAAATATTATTGGAATTAATGAATGTTCATATAAAGGGTTGGATAAAAGATGAAAATTCAAACAGCTTTTAATTATACAGAAAAAATGGAAACAATAGATTTATAATAGCATTAAAAAACCATAAAATATCTAAGACTATCTATAATAAGATACGTACATGAAAAAAAACCCCGCAAAAATCTGAGACACACAAAAACTTAAATAAATGTTCCTGGAGGGTTAATTAGAGTACCGTGAAGAAAGCCGCTTTTGCCACATTAATTTAGAGATATCCAGAATTCAATTAAAAAAGAAAAACTCAAGGGGATTAATTTGGAATTTGACAGTATTTCTCAAGTTCATCTGGAATGAAACACACTGTAGTTGAAACACAGCTACGTCTAAGAATTGGTGTTTACGTCCCTTTCTAAAACCTACTTAATAATCCTGAAGAAAGTTAGTTTTATTTGGAGATACACAAAATAAGTCATTCAATGTCTCTGCCTGTTCTTTCGGCTATTAAACTAATAAAGAAGAGATTAGCGTTCATTATGTTAGAGGCTTCAGACCCGAAGGATATTTTCTTTAAAAAGTTGGTTTTTTCTGCCTGTTATTTCTTTGCATTTTACTCCTTTTTACCCTGGCTAATTTCCTCTAGGGGAATGTGAGCCCCTGCAAAGCTCTGTGGCTATTTAAAAGTACCCCTTGAAACCTTTTAATTTACTGATTACACTTTATTTTTACACTGGCATAGAAACAGGTTGGTATAGTAAAAGAGTGGTCTAGAATTCAATCCCAGCTCTGCCTCTTTTGCAGTGTGTTCCAGTTTATTTTTGAAAAGTAGCCTAATATACCTACCTACCTCCTATCCTTGCTGCGAGGATACAGTCACACAATTATTACCTAGCACAGAGCTTGGCACGTACTAGACACTTGGTATGATTTATTGTAAATTATATACTTTTCAAGCTTCCCTTTCTCTTTATTTTCCCTGGTTTGCCTATGTAACTATTAACTTTTTTTTTTAAGACTTACATTTATTTATTTTGGGGGGTAGGGGCAGAAGGACAGGGAGAGAATCCTCAAGCCGACTCTCCACTGAGCACGGAGCCTAGGCAAGGCTCCATCCCACGGCCCTCAAATCATGACCTGCGCTGAAATCAAGAGTCCGACGCTTAAACAACTAAGCCACCAAGGCGCCCCATAACCATTTACTTTTATTTGATTCAGTCTCATGTTTTGGTTAGAACACAGTTGTTCACACGTGTGTCTCCCGTGCTAGGCTGTGATTTCTTAGAGAGAGAGGGTACTGTTTGACTCCTCTACACATCCACGCAGCTCCTAGCCCAAAGCTCTCTCTGCATTTCAGATGCCATCCACGAGAAAGAGAGGAAAAAGAGAGGAAAGGAGATAGGAAAAGGAGATGTTGATGCTTATGATACACGTAATAGGTTTGCACTCTAGCAATATAATTTTATTTCATTATATCTTAAGTTGAATGAAATCTTGGTATCGTAGAAGACATACTAAATTAGTACAGAGAAGTGAACTGACACGTATAAATCAGACTCCATCCGTGAGGAGCCACACATAAACCACAGACTAATTTGTTCACAACATTTACTGAATCTCCCCTATGTACTTAAATGATCTCAGGGTTCCGGCTCTTACTTCTATACTCTAGCCGTGGCTTAACAGTGAAGAAATGCTGATATACGAAAGCAGCCACAGTCTCCCGTATTATGAAAGTCAAGTAGTGACTGATGAGTCCCATAAGAGCAATAGTAGCCCTGCTTGCTCTACAATATTATTTTGTTTTTCCGCATTTGGTCTGGGCTCTAGGGCTTTATCTGTGTGCAGTGGGGTGGGACTACAGCTGCCAAGAGGAAAATGTTAATTTTTCATTTATTTATTTTTTACCTATACATATAAAACGAGTACGGTTTTCCTCAATGGCTAACCGATAAACTCATAATATCAAGTGAACAATCTGAATCCTCAATGAGAATATTTAAGTAACACCCAACAAAGCTCTGAATTAAATACAAGGAAATGCAAACATATAGGACAAAGCTGATCAGTGTTCAACAAGAGGTAGGACTGACAAAGCAGGTGGGCCTTAAGGCAGTGGGCAAACATAAATAAACAGAACGGGCCTGGCAGGGCATTTTGGTGTGAGAACCAGGAGAATGAGAATAAGAAGCCAAGCTGGTGTTCAGCTGAGTGGACAGAAAAGGTGTACATTAAGAGAGGAACTGGAAGAAAAAGAATAGATAAAACGATAGCTAAAATGGGTTCTGATTTTGCATGGCCTTGAACGTCGCTAGTACTTGGGTTTGGTCCCAGAAAAAAGATACTTTCTCGGGAGGGTTCCTGGGTGGGGCAGGGAGCTTATGAAAGTGAGATGCTGGGAAAACAAGCAGAAAAACACTGCGCACAAGAGACTCAAGTGGCCACGAGGCAGGAAGCAGGGAAATCAGGTGGGAACGAGGCAGTGTTGTTACCTGTGAAATCATGATTATTTAACATGATCTTAAAAATCTGTAATGCCTTGGAATTGACCGGAGTTATTCTGCACAGCAAACAGTGGAAAAAGAGCAGGCAGCAGGTCCAGGCCAGGGCAGCCCGAGGCTGGGCCTTCCTTGAACCTTATATTTTATTTCGGGGTGAGCACGAGGGTCTTTATTAAAGGGCCCATGTGAAAGACACCCTCCTGGGCTTTAGAGAATGTGAAACAGAATGGAATCAGCACTCGGTAAGATAGGGAAAGACATGCTACTGACAGCATTTCAGAGCACCCAACACTTGGCAAGACCTCACTGAATAAATGTCACCTTTATCTGAGCAGCAATTTGAAAAGCTTCTCACATGTCACACCAAGAGCTGGTATGTGTAGAGTACTGACCCCCTGACTGCCAGGCACAGCTTGTACGCACAACCTAGGAGGCAGGTACCACCACGTGCCTTCACAGACGCACAGAGGGTAGTAACCTGCCCAACGTCACGTTGCTGGGAATGCTGGAGCCGGGACTGGGACCCGGGGGCTAACTCCGGAGCTGGGGCTCTCATCTCTACACACTCCACTGCTGCACATCCCACCTGCTCTTCAAAACAACCTATGAGGTGCGTAAGTCAGACAGATCTGATTTGCTCGACTAATATTTGCAGAATTCTTACCTGCCAGGCCTCGTCCCAGGTACCAAGTTTTAGGGATGGATGAGCCACAGCCCCTATGAAGAAGCTTGCAGTCCAGTCAGCAAGGCAGACAAATAAATCCACATTTTACTGATGAACAACAGAAACTCGAAGCTTCCACAAATTAAATAACTTATCCAAGCACGCAGCCAGTACAGAGGCCTGGACTTAAAGGCTGCTATTAACACCTCCAAGTCTAAAGCTTATTCTGAGTAACGTTGTAACTTCCTTTTGGTGGCCTACTGGGCAAAAATAAAACAAAACAAAACAACAGTATCATCACCAGTGCTACCTAGTCTGGCCAAGCTTTCAACAGAGCCTGGTCTTGGGAAGAAGGAAACGTTAAAGGAAGCCATTGCGATTCTGATGCAGTCAGGCCAATGGTTCAACAGTTGGTTCACACGTTGGTTTACCAGTTGAAAAATGTATCATTTCAAACACTTAAGTGACCTATCACTAATAATTTTTGCTAAACTTATTTCAGCTTTGGGTGAATCACTAACCCTGGGCCACTTTCCTTAAGAAAAACCAATATGGGGGCACCTGGGTGGCTCAGTCAGTTAAGCGGCTGCCTTTGGCTCAGGTCATGATCCCAGGGTCCTGGGATCGAGCCCTGCGTTGGTCTCCTTGCTCAGCGGGGAGTCTGCTTCTATATCCCCCTCTGCCTCTCCCTTCTGCTCATGCAATCTCTCTCAAATAAATAAAATCTTAAAAAAAAAAACCACCAATATAAATCCCTGTGGGTTGAGAAGCTGAGGATGGCCCCAACTGATTAAACTCCACAGTAATTAAAACTATTTTTCATTTTCCCTTCTGCCCCTTTCATGCCCCTAAAGGAGATCTAGAATCTTCCATTTACATGGAAGGGAGCTATCCAAAACTACTTCACTGTACCAGCCTATGAGACGTGTTTTACCAACGGTGTGTGGCCCATGACGGCTCCTCCGTGTAATACGATGTTAGCTGCCAGTCCAGCATAGCCGGCAAGATCAAGGGCAGCAAGCAGTCATTAGCTGTCTCTACTCACCAGGGTGCTCAAAGCCATGCCAGTAATACATCTTTTTACTCCAGTATGTCTCCGAAGGGTCTTGATCAGGATCAATCACACATGTAGTGTAGGCTGCTAGTCACTAACCTATGACGTGTTGGGGGGTGATAATGAAGGCCTCCCACGCCCCTAAATAACTCCTGTTCCAGCTTGTCAAAGCAGCTGAATTGAAGAAAGAGAGGTTTGATCATAGGGAGCTGGTAGGTTTATCAAAGAGATTAACAGGGATTTACCAAACATGCATTATGAGCCCAACACCACAGGAGACCGGGCACCGTCGATGTGACCAAGGACAGGGGCCAGAGTCCACCAGTATTATTAAGATAAAAATGTAGTGTCTTGCAATGACTTTAAAATCAAATGTAAGGGTGCCTGGGTGGCTCAGTCAGTTAGGGATCTGCCTTCGGCTCAGGTCATGATCCCAGGGTCCTAGGATCAAGCCCCTTGTTGGGCTACTTGCTCAGTGGGGAGTCTGCTTCTCCCTCTCCTCGTTGCTCCTGCTCTCTCTTGCTCTGTCTCTCTCTACAATAAATACATAAAATCTTTAAAAAAATCAAATTTATTTTTAGTAAAATGTAAAGTATTTTTAAATCTTTACATTGTTCGTGCAAGGGGCCTCAGGGCAAGTCTTCCATCTATTTTTCCAACCTCATTTCTCAGCGTCCTGCGATCCAGCCCCTCTGAATGACCAGAGGCTCCCCACGCTGCTCAGTTTGTTTGCCAGGCTCTGTGCTAACTGCTGAGAATACACAGATACATGCAGCGTCCCTGCCCCCAAGCAGCTCATAGTTAATCAGGAAAGAAGTGCAGCGCCAGAGATGGGTATGGGGAATTAGGGAGCTCCAGAGGGAGGAAGTGACCTGGCAGCGAGGGCAGGGGCTGGGCAAGCAAGGAGGAAATCACCCTGGGCTGAGTCCACGGGGATGTGGAGGCCTCCCACGCAGCTGCAGTGAGTGGCACGCGCAGGGGCTCCGAGGCCTCCAACCACTGTGTATGCAGGAAGCAGGGGTTTGTGGCGTTGAGAGCAGAGAGTGGTGGCACTGGGGGGAGCGGGTGCCAATCATGGGCGTGACTCCACTGTAGCTGATGAGGGGCCACTGAAGGCCGGTCCCCTTTGGCTTTTACAGCAGGGAAGTGTGCTCGCTGTAAATACTTTAGAAGGCACACATCAGGAAAAAGAGGAAAAGTATTCAGAATTCCACAGTTGAGAGAGAACCACTGTTAACATTTTGATGTACAATCTTTTATATGTGTGTGTGCTTATACTAATAATTTCAAAAATGGAATCATTTAAAAATGGGGTATATACATACAAATAATAATATTCAAGCTTAAAAAAGGACGGAAATTCTATCACACCCTACAACACGGAGATACCCTCAGGACATTATGCTAAGTGAAGCAAGTCAATCATAAAAAGACAAATACTGCAGGATTCCACTTCTATGAGGTACCCGGACTAGTGAAATTCAGAGAGAAAGCAGGATGGTGGTTGCAGGGACTGGGGAAGGAGAGGGAAGGGACGTTGTTTAATGGTACAGTTTCAATTTTGCAAGATAAAAAGAGTTTTGGAGACTGGCTGCACAACACTGTGAATAAATTTAACACCACTGACTGTATACTTTTTTTTTTTTAAGGTAGCCACTCATCAAATTCTTTTATTTCATATGTATGTTTTACATATTCTGTTTCTTTATATTCTTGGTTACATGCTCCTTCCATGACTATCCATTTATCACTTGATCCCTTCTCCAGAGTGATAACTTCTGCCACAAAACATGTCCTATTAAAGTTTATCAACTACCAAATCCAATAAAAAATCTTATTTGGAACCATTTCCAAAGGAGAGAGAGTCAGAGAAGAGAGAGAGAGACAGAGAATAAAATATTCTAAAACATTACTGTTTTTTCTATTCTATCTCTTACACAAATTAAATGTACTCGTGCACCATTCTGTCTTAGGTAAGTTAGTTTTGCTTCACGTTGGTAACCTGACCTGGGATTGTTCATAGAACAGCTTGCACTTCTGTAACAGGAGGCCTGTATACTTAAAATCGGTTAAGATAGCAATTTTATAGTATGTGTACTCTACTATAAAAATTAAAAATAGAGAAACAAATTTAAAAAAGAAAATCAGTTAATAAATCTGTCTTAATACCTTTTAACTTATTTTTGTGACCATCTTCCCACGTGAGACATACATATATACACACCTCCATCAATATTCCAGATGACTGTACAGTATTCTTGGAGTGATCTATCTTAATTTACTTAACCTAAGAAAATTATTTTTATGGAAGTAACCCGCGAGTGCTTGGCTAATGGGAGGGGCCGGTAAAGGGCAGAGATACAGCACAGAAGAGAGAGGAATACTAACAGAGCAAAGGTCCTGAAGGAAGCATGAGGAGATGGCATTCGGGGTTCAGGTAGCAGGCTGGCTTTGAGATGGGGAAAAACGGGTACCACATCCTCTGAGGAAAGGGCATGAAGATCGACATGACTATATTTGTATTTATAAGGAAGAGTTGGGGCAGTTGAAGGAAGTCAAGAGACTGGACACCTCAATGAAGTTGGAGAGGTGGAGGGAGTAGGGTACAGGACAGCTGGAGGGACACATAGGGATGCTCAGAGAATGGGACACTGAGGTTAAGATTTCTGAGGTGAAAAAGTACCAACTGGACAAGAATTTGGGTGGAGGGTTGGGAGCGAACAGCTATGGTTTCGTTGGAGGTGAAATTATTAGAAAGGTCCAGTGGACTCTGAGGCCAGATTTATGGTCTGATGATCCAGGATGGTGCTATTGCCAAGGGTTATGACAAGAGCTGGGAAGGAAGGGAGGAAGGGAAGATGTGGAGCCAGGTCCTCAGCTCCTCAAGAAATGAATGAAGTGACTGGGAGCTGGATAGAGAGCAGTGTTGAGGAAGGGTGGAAGGTGGTTTACCACGTTTGTCTTAACTTTGGTGATGACACGCCTTTCCATGCAGTGACCCATACAGAAGAGCGAGAGAGCAATCAGCCAAAAGGTCAAGGGCATTAACCATGGATTCCCTGGGGTGCAGAGGAAAAGAATGGGGGGGGGGGCCAACACAGGACCAGAAGTGAAAACTTTAAGAAGGCGTGAAAACACAAGACATGCTATATGGTGGGGGGAGGGGGGAGGGGAGGTGGGAGTGCGAGGTCTTGTTGACACAATTAGATCGTGGAAGAGGTAGGAGGTCATAGGGTTACGGACATCAGTGGATGGCCAGGCTTGAACAAAGGAAAGAGAATGACTGCAGGACCCAGGTCTAGTTTCAGAAAAGTGGTAAGAAATGCTATTAAGTTTGCAGAGAGATAGCATGCTATGAGACTTCTAGTTCTCAGAGCACTTTCTCAGGTGTCTCCAAATTCTTTACCACGATTTCTTTTCCTCCATAACACATTTGTCATGCACTATACTATGTCCTTATTCATCTATTTCTGGTTGGTCTTGTCCAATAGAATATAAAGCTCCCTGTGGCAGGAATGCTGTCTGTTTTGTTCACTGCTCTATCACCGGCACCTAGATGACGTCTGCAAATAGTAACACCTCAGTAAATCACACTTGTCGAATGAATGAATAAATGAGTGAATGAATAAATGATAAAGCTCAGTTAGGATAAGAGTATCCCAGGAGGTTTGCTAAAACTGCAGTGAGGGTCTCCCTCAGGAGGGAGCTACCTTATGGGATTCAGTCTTAGAGGGACAGAAAATGTAGGCCATGGCCTCCTCCCATGCTCTATCTGTTCTTTTGTTCATTTTCCCCTTCTTCATGTGACTACTCCTTCTGATCGTACAAGACTGAACTTGCGTGTCAGTGTCTCTTAGAAACCCCCTGATGTCTCTCCTTTTCTATCCAGGATAGCTACCCCCTCATAGGTCCTCTCCAGGCACTCAGTGGTTTTTCTCTCCATGTTATGCTTACCCTACTGTATGAAAACTATTTACGTGTCGGTCTCCCCCACTAGACTGAGCAAGCACGGCTTATCTCAAACACACAGGAGGGCGTCTATAAACGTTTGCTGGATATATAAATAGAAAGTACTGCACATGTGGATCAGGTCAGTTAAGAGCCTATATTTTTCCTTCTTTGAAGCTCAGTTTTGTCATACACAAATTTGTACTTTGGCCCACTGAGCAAGGGCACCTCTGTTGCAAGGGCAGCCAGGTGGGAAACAGCTCAGCTCTCAACACCAAAGATAAGCTGGAGTCTTCATGTTTAAGATAAGAGAGGGGTCCACTGTCTTTTGTGTGCCCATTCCCCCGCCCATCCGACTATGGGCAAGCCTGTCCTGCTAGCCGGTGACGCTGCCCAGCTGACAAAATGAAAGAGCACCCCGGGAACATTTAAACAAAGTCTGATTTGGTCTGAAGTGCAGCCTGGATTTGTACAGCTCTTCAGATAATTCTGTTGCACAGCCAGGGTTGAGAATCTCTACCCCCGGAAACCTGACCTTTTCTCTGGGTGTGTGGCGCTGTCCAAGGTAGCCACTCCTCAAGCATGTCTTCACCCCAATGTCCACCCAAGCCAGACATGGGCAAGGGTCAGTGGTTGTTTGAACCACCCAGTGGAAGGGCGCTGCACCTTGGGACAGTACCGGAAGCCAAACCACACAGTTAATTGTACTGGAGGAAACCACAACTTTGTGTTCAATCTAAATAAAACTATGCTGTCCAAATTTAATCCAAATTTTTAATATTTTTAATTAAAAATTCAGTTCCTCAGTTGCATATTCAAGTGCTCAATAAAGAGTGGCTACTGTATTGCACAGTGCAGAAACAGAACATTTCCATTACCATAGAAAGTTCTATTGGCGGACACCACCACCAACAAATCCCTTTCTTCTGAAAATAACCTGTGGCTATATTCATTTTCTGCTAATCACAGGCAAAACGGTTTACAGAGGGTAAACAAACTGAACTTCTGGTCATTCTTTCTCAGCAGCCACACCTAGATGAGTGGGCATGGCCCTTTATACCCCTTTCCCAGAATGAGAACTAAGACAGGAATTCTACGCTCTCATGAACAACAGTTCTTCTGAATAGATCCATATATGTATTAGGGCAGCAGTGGCTTTCCAACTTTTTGACTGTGACTGACAGAAAAAAAAATATTTTATATCAGTCCAATATACAGATATATATGTATATAATTGAAACTAAATGTTTAACAAATCACTATCCTTACCACAAATTCTGCACTTGGATATTTTCTTTATTATTCTATTATATTGTATTTTCTGTTTCATTATAAAAATTAATCTCCTTCAGTGTTTTCATAGCCCTGGTGACCTACGATTTGAAAATCCTCTATCTTAAGATACAAGTTGGACACACAAAACTGGGACTCACCTTCACACCTTAATAACCAGCTAGGTAATAATCATAGCTCACATTTACTGGGCACTTATTATCTGCCGGGCACTGTGTTAATTGTCTTCTATTCATTACCTTATTCAAGTTTCATAAAAACCCCACAGAATAGGTGTCTGAGAACTGGAAAGGTCTGGGATTTTATGCTATTTGCACAAGTCATCCTGCCACAGTTTCATGGATGCTGGCAGAAGACCCAGGGCTCCTGGGTCAGGGACAAAGGACATTTATTACCCTCAGCAGCAGCAGTAGCTGGAGTATTTGCATTTTCTTGTAACGGTCCTCCAGCTCCAATGCCTGCAGGGTAGGCAAAGAGGGCCACGCGACACCTGCACACAAGTCAGTAGCATTCCGGGAGAGGAACTCCGACTTGGGGAACTCACATCTATTATAGTAGATGGAAGCATGCCTGCCCCTTGCTTCCAAGAGCAACACTACCTCTATCATCCAAGACTGTTGACTACACAAACATGCTTGAAAAGACAACCTAGGACAAAAGTGCAGCCAGTGCCTCTCTTTGTAAAGACCTGCCGAGATGCATGGGACACACGGTTTTCACCCCAATGTCCACCCAGGCCAGACACTGGGCCTCCCAACAGCAGGTACCACAGTATCTATAATAGCTTCAAAAAGGATTAAGTAACTTATTCAAGGTTACACAGCTAGTGAGCCAGGTCTATATGATACCTAAGCCTATGCTGATGACACCTTCTTTCACAGCCAATGGACAGTGCGATAGGAAGAGAGAAGATATTAGTCACTCATTTACTCATTCAGATGTGAAATCTGCTTCTACAGGGAGCAATTCACTATATGTAATTTGTAACAGGACATTTTTTTCACATTTTCTTCAAGGATCCCATAAGAAGAGCATCATATGAAGGAGTTGATAAACTTTTCCCATAAAGAACCAGATAGAGGAAATTTTCAGCTTCATGGGCCAGATGGGCTGTTTCAACTACTTGACTCCGTGGTGGTGCAGAAGCAGGTAATGTGCAACCAATGGACAGGGCTGTGTTCCAATAAAACTTTACTTACAAAATAGTTTGCCAACCTCCCTCCCCAGACAAACCAGTGGGATACAAAAAAATTACATAATATAATTTCTACATGCAAAGAAACAAGCAAGCAAACCAGGAGATACCTGAAACTGAAGTGAGCCTAGCTTCAACATCAGGGTCCTGTTAAGTCAGCCTGGATAGACAATACATCAAGAACTGGCGTAAAATATTCATAAGCTCAAAGTAGAATGGAGTCCACACATCATCTTTCTGTGATGACTGTGGTCATGCCAAGACTCAAAGAAATAAATTATCTGACTTCCTAAGGCTTTTTCTAGCTCTTAGAAATGCTCAATAGGGGAGCAGTTGTCATCCAGAACAATCCTCTTTAATTTCCCATGTGATTAAACAAGTTAAAACCTGTGTTATGAATAAGGAGGAAGTAACGGTGAAGAAAAAAGTTACTCTGGGCGAGGGACCTTGCTAGGTATGACACAAATATTGTCCAATAGCTAATAAAGAACATCATAGCTGAACTGCTGAATTTATGGCCCTGTAAGTAAACGCTCACTTGGTTCAATGGCCTGATCTTAAAAGATCACCATGTGCCACTACTTGATCACAATGGTATCCTTTCCCCAAATCAGGTAATGGAAAAATTTTGTCTTTATTTTTACATGCATACATAGAAAATCAAAATTTTGGTATACAAATGGTAACCCACCCCTTTTCATATACATCAATTTTTATGCTACGTATAAGCTCAAATTAAAATGGAAAAACACCAATCAAAATGTCATAGAAAAAATAATCAGCTTATTCAGGAACAATTCTATTAGCTGTTAAAATTACAGGGCGATAAATACTGTTCTTATGAACACTGTGCTGCCATTGACAAGACTGGAAAATTTTTCAAAATGACATAAGTCTAGGGCATGTGGGAACATAATACCACAAGAAAGAAAAACCGTCACCCATTAGTTAATATTCCTGCCACCGCATGTATGTAGATTTTAGTTACTAGTGTTTCCATGTAAATACTCTTTAAGTTTTAGTGAGAAGTAGAATTTAGGAATTCCAGGAGATATATTTCCACTAGAAATTCCAGGACGATTACATTACAGAATTCTAATTGTAATTTACAAACATTCCAAGTGCAGTAAAAAAAATATTTCTATTTGAAATGCTTTACAATGGTATCAATATTTCTTTTTTTTTTTTAAAGATTTTATTTATTTATTTATCCTACAGAGAGAGAGACAGCCAGACAGAGAGGGAACACAAGCAGGGGGAGTGGGAGAGGAAGAAGCAGGCTCCCAGTGAAAGAGCCTGACATGGGGCTCGATCCTAGATTGCCAGGATCACGCCCTGAGCCTAAGGCAGACGCTTAACAACTGAGCCACCCAGTCACCCCGGTATCAATATTTCTTTTTTTTTTTCCCCAAAGATTTTATCTATTTATTTGACAGAGAGAGAGACAGCCAGTGAGAGAGGGAACACAGGCATGGGGAGCAGGAGAGGAAGAAGCACGCTCCCAGTGGATGAGCCTGATGTGGGGCTCGATCCCAGAACTCTGGGATCACGCCCTGAGCCGAAGGCAGACACTTAACGACTGCGCCACCCAGGCACCTCCGGTATCAATATTTCTTAATTAACACATTTCACTCATGAATCAATAGACTGAAAGATAATCTGAAAAACTGTTTTATTAACCAGACCAGTTTATACACTATAATGCCCATTTTGGCTATCTACAGTTTTTTTCTTGTTTTTTCTTTTGTCTGTCTTTTGTTTTTGTTTTTAAAGATTATATTTATTTATTTGAGAGAGAGAGAAAGCATGAGCGGGGGTAGGGGAGGAGCAGAAGGAGAGGGAGAAGCAGACTCCCCGCTGAGCAGGGAGCCCCACACGGGGCTCGATCCCAAGACCCTGAGACCATGACCTGAGCCAAAGGCAGAAGACGCTTAACTGACTGAGCCACCCAGGCACTCCTGTTTTTTGTTTTTTAAGTAGGCTACATACCCAGTGTGGAGCCCAACACAGGGCTTGAACCCATGACCCTGAGATCAAGACCTGAGCTGAGACCAAGAGCCGGATGCTTAACCAACTGAGCCGCCCAGATGCCCTTTTTTTTTTTTTTTAAGTAATCTCCTCCCTCAACATGGGGCTTGAACTTACAACCCCAGATGAAGCATCACATGCTCTACCAACTGAGCCAGCCAGGTGCCCCCGGCTATATACAGTTTTAATTTATGCTTTAAAATTTCCAATTATTAACATTTAAAATATTTCTTTGGCAGCTAAGTCATTATACGTGTAAAAAAAACCCAGGAAGAGGTCTACTTTGGTAATAAATGAAATGTTTGATGAACAGTAAGGCTATGCTATTTTTGGAGACATTTATGTTTACATTCAGTTGAAAACCATCATAATTCATTATAATTACTGCAGAGTTAAATAACACCATTTAAACTACAGGCTAATTTCCTCTACTCCATAGTTAATCACGATGACTTCTTAAGCTTTGTCCACACTTGCCTAAAAGCATTACACAACTTTCAACGCTTTTTCAAAGACACTTCACTGTACTCCTCTGCACTCCACAGGCTGGGTCTGTATCACTTCTCCAGAGGTGGACGCCTCTGCGGCCTTGAGCGAAATCTGAACGCCTCAAGGACATTCTGTAGTTTTTAAAGAAGAAAACTAACCATGATGACAAGCTGTTGCCTTTTCTATTCTACCTGACGGAGTCTATGGACATGTGACCACTTATATTTAGTTTGACTTTTAGGGAAAACTGAAATCTACTTCTATAATGAATTTGGTTTTACTTTCTAGATTACACTAGGGGAGAAAAAAAAAAAAAGATTGCCAGCCTCAATTTTAAGACCTCTCCTTGTACATAAAATTCTTTTTTTTAAAAAAGATTTTATTTATTTATCTATTTGACTGAGAGAGAGAGAGCACAAGCAGGGGGAGCAGCAGGCAGTGGGAGAGGGAGAAGCAGGCTCCCCACTGAGCAGGGAGCCTGATGCGGGGCTCGATCCCAGGACCCTGAGATCATGACCTGAGCCGAAGGCAGACGCTTAACCGACTGAGCCACCCAGGCACCTCCGTACCTAAAATTCTTAAAACATTGTTTTGCATTTATTATATTAAAAGTTAAATCAAAAGGTACAAACATCCAGTTATAAAATAAGTCTTAAGGATATAATGTATAGCACGTTGACTATAGTTAATAATAATACTATATTGTATATTTGAAGGCTACTAAGAGAGTGGATCTCAAAAGCTCTCATCACAAGAAAAAAATTTGTAACTATATGTGGTGAGGGGTGTTAACTAGACTTAGTCATTTTGCAATATATGCAAATATCTAAACATTATGTTGTACATCTGAAACTAATAGAATGTTATATATCCATTACACATAAAAATCCATACATCTCATGAAGCACTTACAGGCAAGAAGTGATTCTGAAAAACAATTCAGAATGTAGTAAAAAGTGGGAGACGTATGGGATGGACATTATCTATTCAGACCATTTGTGACGACTTGCTACAAAGCAGTGTGCAGAAGTTAGCAAGTGGTTAGGAGGGAAGGAAGCCTGTACAATTTGTAGTCAGCCTCAGGATCATTTGGGTTTCTTTGGTCCCCAGGCTTCCTGACCAAGAGCATTCATTTTCAGGGGCCAGAGGCTGGCAGCAGCGAGTTCTCTCCTAGCCTAAATATAATGCAGTGACTCCCCTCTCACTCATCAAGACTCATCTTACACAGAAAAGAGCTGTGGTCTGCTCGTTTCTGTACTTGTGCAAGGCTATACAATGTTTGAGCCTCACAGGTCTGCAGATGTCCTTCTGTGTATCACTGTCACACTGCAATATGAAAGGTGAGGTGGCTGAACTCGTGGGCTCTGTCGTTAGACTGCTTGGGGCTCAGATCCTGCCTCTCTGACTTCCTGGGATGGAGGTACTGTGGGACTGTGGCAGGGCTTACAGGACTGTCATGAGAAACAAAATAATACATGTAAAGCATTCAGTGTGGAGCCCTTGGGAAGTACTCAATCATTTGCTTGTTATTATTAGTGATTACACAGGTCTTAGATCAGTGTTTCCTAAAAGTGGGTCCCAAGCCTAGTTTCAGAGGCAGTATTTTATATCATGATCTAAAAGTCACACATACATTTATATAATAATATTACAAATAATGACCCTGCTGATATAGTCCTCACTATATATGGACGGGGCAGTGCAGAGTCAGGATTTGAACCCAAGGGTCCTATTAATGTAACGCTTTTAATCATCACCCTCCCTGTGGCCTTGTATTTGCCATACACGGAGAACCAAAAATTCCATCAATCACTAGCAGCCCCCACAAAGAGGGACACATCGTGATAATTCCTATTCCACTATATAGTCCATTTAGGCTCACCCTAACCTTTTAAATCAATTCCATGACTCAGGACACATGGTTTGAAAAATACTGTATGAAAATTTTTTGGAAACATAATAAAAAAGTTAAACAAGTACACGTATCTCATCCATTGGGCACTGTAAATCTAAAAAAAAAAAGAAAAAGAAAGGAAGAAGGAAAAGGATGATATGGAACATCTCCTAAATTTATGCAAGCATCCCCACGTGGCTTCAGCCGCTCCTCGAGGTGGGGTACTCATTTGTTGGATTCGTCACAGGGCTTCTGTGACTGTTAGAAAGGAATGGAGACTGGGAGGAGGAATGGTTGTGCATCACCCCCTACCTCCTACCTCTCTTCAAATATCCCTCCCCTTGAAAAATCTAAAAGTGCAGAAACTGGCTTTAAGAATAAATGATTCTATAATGGGCAAGAGAGCAAATTCAAGGAAGTTCAAGAACACAGATACATGGGGCCAAGCATCTAAACAACTCTGGGCGATGTTTATTTTTGTGGCTAGCAAATATATATAAATGAAAAAGGGAAACTTTATTTTTAGAGTGGGATAGAACTTCAGCTTTAGAGTAAATACTAGTGTTTTCTGTAACAACAGGATGACAGAGTGAAATGTTAATTCCTGGTTCTATCAATGTCTATTTCCACTTTCTTCTAAAGAATAACTGCCATCAGGGGCACCTGGGTGGCTCAGTCACTTAAGCGTCCAACTCTTGATTTCGGCTCAGGTCATGATCTCAGGGTCGGGAGATGGAGCCCTGGCATCGGGCTCTGTGCTTAGTGCGGAGTCTGTTTGGGATTCTCTCTCTCCCTCTCCTGCTGCCCCTCTCCCCCCATGCTCTCTCTAAATAAATAAATAAATAAATAAATAAATAAATAGATAGAAAGATAAATAAACAAAATCTTAGGGGGGAAAAAAAAAGAATGGCCATCAAATGTTATCTCTACAGGGAACAGGTAAAGACAATTTAGAGCTGCACTGTCCAGCACGATAGCCACTAGTCCCATGTGGCTATTTAAATTAATTAGAATTAAATAAAAATTAAAATTGACTCCCTCAATTGCAGTAGGCACATTTCAAGTGCTCAATAGCTACATGTGGCTTGTGGCTAGCACCTCGGAAAAATTACCGAACTACAGAAAGTTTTATTGGATGGTATTAATATGGAGAAAAGCCATTTACAGATGCTAAAAGAAAAATGCTAATTTCTTAGCAGGTGAGAGTTCCAAACCCGACTCAGCAGAGCTGGCCTGACTTAAACTACAGTGAGGTTGATATTTGAAGGCTAGTGCCCAAAGATTCCATTATTATCTCAAACTATCATTCCAACGGGCTTGTCTAAACTGTCTTTGTATTAAGACTTTCCATTGCCACAAGCTATTTTTCAAAATCCAACCATGCCAAGAAATGGTATTTGCTGATAACAACAACTTGTGAAAGTTCTCCTAACCTATAAGCTAGTTTGAAAGTCCTTAGAACAATTTATAAAGACACAGGGCACCATCAGATCCAGGAAGAAAAGTCAGCAGTTAAAGTAAGTAAGGATGCACTGCTGTTGTTACCCTCAGGATGAGGAAACTATTACACGCGGGAGTGTGTTCCTAGCCTTGTCATGAATGTAGACCCCGATTCAGTAACACTTGGTGTTTGTATCACATTTTGAGAACTTTAGCACAAATCTTATTTGAGCCTCACAGAACCTAATTACCACTGTAGTGTGGATTCTGAGTGCAATAGATTCTTCTGGGGAAGGCGAAGATTGAGAGGTAATACGTTATCTTGTCAGTGTCTGTCTTGCTTAATTGGTTACTGAAATGATCCCTAGTGGCCAGATTATAGTGAAAGCAAATGGCTCAAATTGCAGGGGCCAGCTAGCTTTCCTCTTTCATGACCGCAGGCTGCCCTGCTAATCTAGCCATTGTACTGCAGAGGTGTGCTTAGGTCACAGGGGAAGCAAAGCAGGGGTACAGACAGGAGCGTAAAGCAAAGTGCCGTTCCTGTTGATCACAAAGCAGGGAAAGTAAGCACAGAAACCCCCCTGCAAGGTCACCGTAAGCATGATTGTGGTAGTTCTAGAACAAAGCCTAGATGTTATGTTCATACAAAAAATTATTCCACAGAGCAAACTATCTCCTCCACAAAGCAATCTGTAAAAGGCATTTGATGAGAAATACGTGACTTAAGCAATTGCTATAAAGAACTTTAACATCAATTTAAATAATCCAAACAGATTGCCTTCAGCTAATGGCAGATTTAATAAACATGCACTTTCCAAATCCCTCAATATGTTTGTTCAATGTCATAACATCTACCAAATAGTTTTTATTGTTAGCAAAATTTCTTTACCCTTTTATTTACCATGTCCAGTTTTTGAGCTTCCAACTCGGGGAGCTCGCAAAACATTTACCAAATAATTTATAAATAAAGGACACACCATTAAAATTCCTATGCTATGCCTCGAAGATTAAACTCACATTTCTAGTTAAGAGATGACAGCTATAGCTAATCTTAGAAACATGGTGTCTCTAGGACACATAGAAAAAAAAGTTTGGGATTTAATGCATGAGAGCTGAGACTAAAATTCTTTGATCTGCAAATATCACATATATGAGCCTCACAATTTTTTCTTGAAAACTTTAAGTAGGTCAACTTATTAACTGCTAGCACGGAGTTTATATATTCACATTCGCTTTTTTGATGAACTGCAGTCCAGGATGGTGTGACAGCCCTGCATCACAAAAAAACTTGCCTTTGATTCAAGCAGAGAAATGAAGAAGCAGGAACTAATATCACCGTTTGGCTTCGTTACTGTAAGGGATCCAAAATCCTTTTTTTTTTTTTAAACATATCATTAGTATATTTGGTTTCCAAGCAAGACCTCGCATGTAGTAAGTCGGAATGGGTTCACTCAAGGAAAGGCTTCCACCCCAACTGGCTATGTTCTCACATTTGCAGTCAAAATCCTGGCTCAGCTGTGAAAGATGGTCTGGCCGGAATAAATCTGACACCCCCCCCCCCAAATCAGTGTAGTGTTTCGGATATAATAAAGTGCTCTGGAGGTGAAGGGTGGACGGACAAGAGGGATGGGTAGCGAGAAACGGAATATGATTTTAAAATGGGAAAAACACTCATTCTCGATTTGATTCATTTAAGGAGGAGAAAACCACTAAACAAGGTCTTTCTCCATAATCCAAAGCTAATCACTTTTTTATTGCAGTGGATGACCAAACGGTAACCCCCCTCCCACCGCTGCCTCCGCGGAGAAACCGAAAACCCCACGTCTTCCCCCTTGTGCACCCAGGAGAGGAAAGCGAGACTGTGCATTTGGAGTGGAGGGCGGTACACAGGGCAAGGCAAGTTAGTGCCTCCTTCCCGGATCCCTTGTTTCCCGAGCCAGCCTGACTTGGCTAACGGTAAAGTGAACAGCGAATGGCAGAGAGACCGGGAGGCCAAATTTGGGGTCGCTTCCGACCAGAGTCCACCCGACAACAAAAGGCCTGGGTATCCGGATGGGGCGGCGGGGTGGGGACACCTGTCAAAGGACGGGACGGAGCCGCAGCCGGCGGGCGGCGCAGGGGCTCGGCGGACAGCACTGCGGCGGCAGCGGCGGCGACGGCGAGCGAGGCGCGTCGGCTCGGCGCTCACGCGCGGGGGAGAGGCGGCGGGGACCACCGGGCGCTGCCGGACACCCGCGCCTCCCCCGAGGGGGCTCGGGAAGGTGGACCCGCGCGCGGGCCGCTCCGGGGCTGGGGCGGAGCGGAGCAGGGCCCCCGCGGCCGGGAGGACCCCGCCGCCCGAGTCCCGCTGCAGCGCCCGCCGCCCCCGGTCTCCGCCTCCGGGCTGCGCGCGGAGCCGGGCCCGCCGCCCCCTGGCTGCCCCGCGGCCCGGGCGGAGGAGGGGGCGCCGCGGGCGCCGCGCCTACCTGCTCCGGTGCGGCGGGGCCGCGGTCGCCTCGCGGGGCCGTGACCTGCGGCGGCGGCAGCGGCGACGGCGGCAGCGGCGGCGGCGAGGAGGGCGCTTCCTTCAGGAAGGGGTGGGATCTGCTCGCCCGCCCGCCCCCGCCCGCCGCGCCGCGGCCCGCCCCCGACTTATTCTGGGGTCCCCGCCGCGAGGCCTCCCCCGGAGAGCTGAGCCCCCCGTCCCCCGAGCCTGCAGCTGCCGTCACCCCTCGGGGCCCCTAATAGTTACCCGGGACTGGAGCCGCGCGTGCCCTGCCGAACCGCTTCTTTCCAAAGCCTTTGTGGACGCGTTTGCCTGGCGCTCCTCACCCAACAAAAGGGAGGACAGAATCTGGGATCCTCCGCCTGCTGGTTATTTATTCTTGACCTGTTGTAACCTTCTGGCTGGCTGCCTTCTGTCCACACACCTAGGGTTTTCGCACAGAGCGGCTAAAACTCATTTTCAGGCGCACTGGCTGAATGCAGTTCGCCGGCGCTCAGCGCTCTCCCGCGGTTTTCTTTCATCGGGAGGAACAAACGCCGGGCCAACTTCTGACCCTGGCGGGGAGCAGCGGACTCCAAGGCCGCCCTCCCAGCGCCAGCTTGCTCTTTTCTTCCCCGCGTCTCGTCCGAGTCTGTGATAAAACCGTATTCACCGCATTTTAATAGTCTCCCCCAACCCAGCCCTCAGCCTACCCGTGGCACCACGACAGTGACCTCTGGCAGCAGCGCGGAGCGATGCCATTTTTACCGCCCGCTCCCCGTTGGCTTCTAGTCCAAAGGCAGCCTTGCGGGGTTCCCACAGTAGGACCTTCTTTATCAACCTGCTTTAGAACGACAGCCATTCTTTTGGGGGCCTCCGCACCACGCCCATCTCGTTTCATCCGTCGCCTCTCAAAGCACGCGGTTCAAATTCTCCAATTCAACATTCCAGAACACTCCCTTCCCCCACTACTCTTGCAATCCTTGGTTACCCTATGTGTATATTGACTTATTGTTACTGTTATCTCTGGGCTACTAGACTGGAAGCTTCTTGAGACCAGGGGCCTTACTTGAATGAATGCGTGTGATCCATCTGGTTAAAACAACAAAAACAATTCTGATCTAGAGTCTCTTCACAGCATGTGCTAAATGTTCTGGGCTCAGCCTGTATGTATGTTTCTGAGGAGTAACTTTATCTTTCATCACACTCTCAAAGTGATCTGTGAATCCCTCAAAGCTAAGAATTGCTGAGTCCCATCCATGACCGAATCCCAGCACGATGTGAGGAGCTCCCCACTCCATCCCCTCTGTGCCATACATTTCTCTCTGCAATACCTGAAGGAGTCCTCTAGCCAGACCTTCTTTCAGTCCGCTCTTTTAAAATTTCTGGATCCATCGAAACAATTTGTGATCCCTTTCAACACTGTCTGCACACCAGAATCACCAGTGAAGGGCTTTAAAAAAAAAAAAAAAGACAAATGCCTGTTTCCCAGTCAGAACCTGGGGTTAGAGGGGTAGGAGGGGAGAGGTGGGATCTGGGCATGGGTATTTTTACAAAGAGCCGCAGATGATTCTGACCTGTCCATGACTAAGTCACCGCCTTGCTTGGGAAAAAGGTCCCCAATTTATAGACTGTCCTTACTTTTCCTCTTCTCCATGGAAAGATTGAGAGCCCTTGCACTGTGTTTAATTTATTCGAACATTTTCATTTTCACTTAGAGCCAGGCCTACTTTTGCTTAAGAAACCAACTTGAATTTGTGAGGATAGCAGGCTCAGCACCATTTGTCAGCAGCCCTAAATCACTGCCACCTTCATCTCCAAAATGTCCATCCAAATAAACCCAAAGTGTGAAATAAATTGTATTCCTGACAGCGATATTGACGGCTAAAATATTATGTTAAAATACTGGCCATGGGGCGCCTGGGTGGCACAGTGGTTAAGCCTCTGCCTTGGGCTCAGGGCGTGATCCCGGCATTATGGGATCGAGCCCCACATCAGGCTCTTCCGCTGGGAGCCTGCTTCTTCCTCTCCCACTCCCCCTGCTTGTGTTCCCTCGCTGGCTGTCTCTCTCTGTCGAATAAATAAATAACATCTTAAAAAAAAAAAAATACTGGCCATGAAGGAGCGCTGGTTGCCGGAAGCAGATCTGTTACTGCCATGAGAGTTCTAGTGGAGCTTCAAGAGAACTGATCACAAACAAAACACAAGTTTATCTATGCTTTTATCTTTCTTTTCTTGCTCTTGGAACCCCACCCATTAAAATGTGTTCACTGTGTACTCAATATGACCTTTGATATTTTAAATCATGTATGGGTGTAAGATCGAAGTGCTTTCCTAGAACTGGTTGTCTTTTTAAAAAATGTACATAAAGATTCATCCTGTATTCTTAAATGATTTGTTGACAGTGTTCCAAAACGCTTCAGGCTTTGAGGAAAGGGCTAAGTAGAGAACGAACAGGGTTTAAGGCCTGCCAATAGATGCCAACCACAGCCGTCTTGGGGCAGGATGGAGATCAATACGCCGAGACGTAATCACTCCCCAGGACCATGACGAGGCACCATGATTTTGACACTGTGCGGCTCTACCCAGTCTGCTGACAAACGTCCGGGGAACCGCACAGGTGTCCGTCTGTCTGAGTAGGGGCCATGGTTCTTCTGAAGTAAGAGACCTTGTTATCTAGCGGAAACCACAACAACACATTTCGAATTATAAAGAAATTCTATATTTTGTTCGTTTCCTTTCTCTTAGGCAGCCAATTCGCTGTTGTTTATGATTCAAATCACTTCCCTTGCTCAGTTGGAAAAACAGACGGGAAGCGCGACTTATCAATAACACTCCTGGGATTCTGGGATCCTTGCTGTTGGTTGAGTTGCAATATATCTTGTTGTAATAAAAATCTCTGTATCACAAAGTTATTGCCAACCCTTCTCCAACCACCAATAATTCAAGTAATCTCCGATAAACAACGAAACTATGCAAAGTTTGTTGAAACGGCATTTGATCTTTTCATTTTGATCTTTATACAGAATATATTTGGTAACAGGTTGTTAAAATGGGAGCTATTATTTTATTTCCATTTTGACAGACGACCCAGATCTAGCTGTCAGCCCCTCTCACCTTCCAAGCAAGGTGCAGGACCATGACGTGGGACTTGCAAAGGGGTGTTCCCTTAACGTCTCACTTACCTGGAAGATGTGCAAAGGTTGAGGTGGAGGCTGGTGAGGCCGCCTGGATCAGAGAAGGGTTTCTGTAGAGGAACTGAAGGTGTTCTAAGAAGAGGTCCCTCCTATGCACCCCCCAGGGGCAGGTCCGAGGGGGCTTTTCTCTCACCTTAGGTCTGGTGAGAGGTACTTCAGGCAGACCTCTTGGAGAGCCTGGGATGCGTCCCCTGCAGTGTGGGGAACACCATAGGCTGCTGTCTGCCTCATGCTTGAGAAATCTAATGGGCCAGAGTTGGCAAAAGTGGCCTGAACACGGGGTAGAGGCCACGGTAGGGGAAGTCATTTACTCCCACGGAAGACGAGTCTAAAGCAAGTGAGACAGACAGTGTGGGCTTGACCTTGACCCTACCCAAGACTCTTGCCTGGAAAGGCAGACACCTTGGCAGAAAGAAGCCGGAGCTTTGCCTCCAGATGGCCGGGGCCCAGAGGAAGACTCTGAGGCAACCAGTCAGAGGCAAAATGACCTTGCTCGTGCCGAGGAAATGGGTGGCGAGAGATTCCTCAGCAGGGCGGTAGTGGGGACGGGCGGCTTTGGCAAACCTATAGAACTGCCCGTGAGAAGAGTCAGTTGGAAACATCTGCCAGAGCCAGAGACACTGTGCCCCCTAAAGCCCCCCAAAGCCTTTCTTCCTGCCTCCTTAGCTCTCTCTCTTCCCCGCGTCAACCCTAGAAGATGGGGCAGCCTCATGAATGAGAAGGAGGGGAGAAGCTGCAGGCTGGGAGAGACACAGAAGCAGCCTACTGTTACTCCCCTTTGCCACTGAAGCATAGAGGGTTCTTTTTTTTTTTTTTTATTAAGACCCATTCATTACTGATCTAAGACTGTATTTTTGACGCAAAGTAACCAGAGGCCCTTTTGGTTATTTGAGAGTGACCCCAAGAGTCATAAGACCCACACATGAACTCCTCCGAGGGGCAGGAAGGCGAGCAGCCCCGCAGAGCGGGTGCACACAGGCACGATGGAGGAGAATACGGCCGTTTTCCGGTGATACCGTGAGCCCCGCTGCGCCAACACAGCAGCCACACGTTCAGATACAGCGCATTCCACCCTCCCCTATACCTTAAAACTCCCGAGGATGTCTCATGTTGGCATCTTCCTTGAATTACAGATAAGTGATACGTGTCAAGCAATCCCTTCACGTGCATGTAAGTTATAACCGAAGCTTACCAACCAGAAAGTTAGGAGTGAAGATGCTGGATTAAAACAGCCAAGTGAATCTCAATTTGTTGGTTTAAACTTCTGTTACATAGCGGGCTGCCGCATTTTCCTCATCTCTAAAGTTAGGATTAGATAAAAGAAATCTCTCAGTCAGAAAATGCTATGCTTTGAGAGGCTACAGGCACATGCAGCGTGTCCTGGATCAAGGACATATTAATTTTTCAGAGTCTGCTTCCCCCGCCGGCCTCCCTCAGACCAGCAGCTCTGCAGGCTCTGGAGTGGTAAAGGAGGAAGATTTCCGACATGCCGACGAGCACCAGGGGTGCCTTCCTGTGGAGGCTGACATGTGGCTGAGGTTGATATGATCACCTTGGTGACGGTTTCCATATTACGTACTTGGCAACTGCGATGTGGGAATCCCCAAACACTTCTCTGCATTCTCTTGAGTGCTAGGTACCATCGCCTCGTTCTCTTCCTCCAGTGGGAGAGCAGAGTTGCAAAGAGGTCTGTGACTGGCGCTCAGAGGGAAAACCTTGAATAAACACAGATTCTGTATTTTGAAATTCACTGCGACCCCATTTCCCCTATTTGAACTAAGAGACTGTTGTTTGCTGCAAGAGCATAAGCCAGAAAGTGTGACCAGTTTTGATTTCAATCAATCCCGTCTCTTTTAGACCTTTTGCCAACATGCATTAAGTTTATGGAAGCCATCCATTATTTATCTGATAAAAAAAAATACTTTCTAAATCAGAGAGCTAAAGATTAATCATTTTATAGCATGATATTCTTTTGTTACAAATGACTGTTTTTGAGGAATTTAGATCACTCTTCTTTAAAAAAGATTTATTTATTCATTTTAGAGAGAGAGTGCTCGAGCAAGTGCAAGCAGGGAGAGGCATGAGGGGGGAGGGAGAGAATCTCAAGCAGACTCCCTAGATAGCATGAAGACTGACTTGGGGCTCGATCCCACGACCCTGAGATCATGACCTGAGGCCAAATCAGTCAGACGCCCAACTGACTGAGCCACCCAGGCGCCCCAGTATTTAGATCATTCTCATTCAGTCTTCTAAAGTTCTAGCCGAGATGTTGCTTCAAAACCTATAGTTTTGTTGCCCCACTCTGCTGCCTGCCCCTCGGCTGCCCTGACCCGGCCTCTACCCCTAGACCTCGCCATGACCAGCAACTAGGGTTAACTTGGAAGAGAGTTGGGGGCCTACTGGCTCCTGCTTTGGTGCACAATATGCATTGGTTGTTAACTATTTTAATTATCACCCCTGGATGGCGGCTCGATTTCTCTTCAGGAAAAAAACAAAAACAAAAAAACCCCACCTTTTTATTTTTTATAATTCTCTCTCACTCTCTCCCCACTCTTAGAATATGAAAGTCCTCGTTCTATTTCCAAGCATAACTCGGTGTACCAGTTGTTATTCTTATTTCTGTCCTCTCCCAAGACTCTCTCTTAGAGGTGTCTAAACCTTCCCTCTCAAATGCCTATAAACATGGGCGTATTTCCTCCGTCCTAAAAACGCCTTCCATAGAAGCTGCTTTCTCAGTCAAGTTCCTATTTCATTACTTCCCTTCCCCTCAATAAGAAGTTTCTCAAAAGCATAGTGTTCTTTCACTACTTCCTCTTTAGTCTGGTTTTTGGTTAACTTTCAGCCCCAGAAATCTGGATTCCACACCCACTCTTGAAAATGCTCCCTTATAGATGCACAGGGAATGATCTTCCAGGCACCCAGCTCCACTGACTGCTATGTGCCTCTTGCTTCACTGCCCTGTGCATTGTGAAACTGGCCGGTCCTTCCCTTCCTGGCAGGTCTCAATCCCCTGGATTTCCTTCTTCCTCTCTGACTACTTCCTCACATATTCCTTCACGGGAATGCCAGTATGGGAATGTGGTCTTCAATATCCTGCCCTTGGTCTTCTCTCTGCTAACACTGTGGTCTCTCCCTCTATAGAATGTTACCTCTTTCCAGATGACTCCCCAAAGCACTCATCTATCGTGGGCCGCTATCTGATGAGCCAGCCAACACCTCCAATTCAAAGCCAAAGTCTAGGACCATCTCTTCATTTGCAGACCAGCCTGGAATCTTGAATTAACAACAACCCCCTTTCTCTTCCAGTGATCGCATCTTTACCTGGTAGCTAAGCCTATTTCTTGCTCTACTTGTACAAAGTCTTAGGAATCTGTCTCCTTTTCATTTGTATTGCTTTTGGGCAAGCCCTCATCACCTTTAGCAAGCCCGATTGCCTTATTTCTTCTTTCTGCCTCCACTCTTTCCCCTCTTCCCTTTCCCCGTTCTTGTTTATTTTCTTCCTTTATTTCACTTTTTTTTGGATACATGGTCCTATATGCCTAATTAAAAAGTGAAAAAAGATCCACTTTTGTATAAAGTAAAAGTTAATAGTCTCCCATTATCTTCACCCCCTTCCTTCCTACCTCCCAATGTTAATAGCCCAGTACATATCCTTTGGAAATTTATTCATGCTTGTACAAACATATATTCACATTTTTAACAGGAAGATGGAGTCATAATATATTACTTTAGAACTCCCTTCTCTTGAAAGTGTATCATGGTTGTCTCTCTAAGTCAATAGATACAAAGCTAACTTAATTTAAAAAAAAATCACAGCTTTATTGAGATGTCATTCACATACCATACAATTCATTCATTTAAAGTGTACAATTCAATGATTTTTGGTATATTCACAGACTTATACAACCATTATCATAATCAACTGTAGAATGTTAACATCACTTCAAAGAGAAACCTCATATCCATTATCAGTCATTCCCTACTTTCCCCCACACCTCTCCCAGCCCCTTACCACTACTGATCTACTTTCTGTTTCCATGGATTTGTCCATTCTAGATATTTCATATAAATGGAATCATACAAAATGTGGTGTTTGGTGTCTGAATTCTTTCACTTAGCATGTTTTCAAAGTTCATCCAAGTAGCATCTATCAGTACTTAGTTCCTCTTTTTAGCCAAATAATATTCCATTGAATAGATATACCATATTTTACTTATCCATTCATCTGTGGATAGACATTTGGGTTGTTTCTGCCTTTTGACTATTATGAATGAATAATGCTGCTATGAACATTTGTGTATAAGTTTTTTAATGTAGATATATTTTTAAATTTCTCTTGGGGATACATCTAGAAGTGAAATTTTGGGTCATGGTAACTATATTTAACCTTTTGAGGAACTTCCAGACTATTTTTCAAAGTGACTGCACCATTTTACGTTACGAGCAGTGATTCAGAAGAGTCTCCATTTCTTTGCATCTCTCCCAATGATTGTTATTGTGTTTATTTTAGAAAGTGGTTTTAAAATTATAGCCCCCTAATGTCTAATTGCCCTGATTGGCCCTACAGTGGAAACTGAATAGAAGTGGCAAGAGCAGACATCCTTATCATGCTCCAGTCTTAGGGGGAAAGCATTCAGTCTTTTACCATTGAGCATGATGTTGGCTCTCCGTTTCGTAGGTGGCTGTTATCAGGTTGAGAACATTGCCTTCTATTTCTAGTTTGTTGAGTGCTTTTGTCATGAAGGGGTGTTGGATTTAGTTCAATCTTCTCTGTCTATTGAGATAATCATAATTTTTGTCCCTTATTCTATTAATATGATACATTATATTAATTGAGTTTTTTGGTGTTAAACCTTGCATTGTTGGAAGAAATCCCCCTTGGTCATGATGTATAGTCCTTTGAATATGTTGCTGGATTCAGTTTGCTAGGATGTTGTCAAAGATTTTGGTATATATTCATAGCAGATATTGGTCTGTAGTTATCTTTTCTTGTGATGTCTGGTTTTGGTATCAGGGTAATACTGGTGTCAAAAACTGAGATTTTTTTTAACAGTTTATGAAATATTAGTATTTCATAATTTGGATGTATCACAATTTATTTAACACATACAAAGCCCTATTTATAAATATTTAGTTTCTTTCTATTTTTTTGCCACTATTAACAATGTGTTGGGGGCCTGTCTGGCTCAGTCTGAAGAGCATGTGACTCTTAATCTCAGGATTGTGAGTTCGAGCCCCACATTGGATATAGACATTACTTAAACAAATTAAAAAAAACCCAAATAATGTGTTGGATATATATGCTTATGTACTTATGCTTTTATTTCTGAAAGAAAATCCTAAACGTGAGATTTCTGATTCAAAATGTATACATATTTTAGTTTTTATAGATATTTCCAGGTATCTTTCCAAAAAGATTATAACAATTTGGACCACTGCCATCAATGTATGAGAATAACAGCTTCTCTACACTCCACTGATACTGAATGTTATCACTGATTTTAAATTTATTTATTTATTTATTTTAAAGATTTTATTTATTCGACGCAGACAGAGAGCACAAGCAGGGGGGGCAGGAGAGGGAGAAGCAGGCTCTCTGCTGAGTAGGGAGCCCAATGGGGGCTTGATTCCAGGACTCTGGGATCATGACCTGAGCTGAAGGCAGATGCTTAACCAACTGAGCCACCCAGGCGCCCCTTAAATATTTTTTAAAATTTTATGCATTCATTTTAGAGAGAGAGAGAGAAAGTATGAGTGGGAGGGGCAGAGGGAGAGAGAGCCCAAGCAGACTCTGTGCTAAGCATGGAGCCTGACACAGGGCTTCATTCCACGACCTGAGCTGAAACCAAAAGTTGTACGTTCAACTGACTGCTTCACCTAGGCGCCCCAGTTTTTAAAGTTGCCAATTTGATGCTTTCTTTTCATTCTCCTCACTTCTATTTTTCTATCACATAATTTTTTTTTAAGATTTACTTATTTGAGAGAGAGGGAGTGGGGGGAGGAGCAGCAGGGGAGGGAGAGGGACAAGCACATTCCAAGCTGAGTGCAGAGCCCTACACAGTGCTGGATCTCAAGGTCCATGGGGTCATGACCTGAGCTGAGACCAAGAGTCAGGAGCTCAACCGACAGAGCCACCCAGGCTCTCCAGTCTATTACATGATCTTTAAGAAGTCTTCATATATTAGGGATAATAATCCCATTTCTATCATAGATCTAACATTTTTTTCCTGTTTATCACTTTTTTGACTTTGGTTTTGGTGTTTTTGATATAAAAATATTTTTAATTTTTTTGAAGTCAAATATTTCTCTCCTTTCCTTCCTAAGGTCAAAGAGAAATATTTGACCCTAAAAAAAAAAAAATTCCTTCCTTTCCTTCCTTCCTTTCCTTCTTTCTTCTTCTTATAGCTTCTTATAGTTCATAGGTTTCCAATCTTACTGGGGAAGATCTCCTCCCATCCAAATTTATACAGACATTTTCCCAGTTTTCCTTTAATGCTTTTATTGTTTTATTTGTCTTTTACTTTTAATTCTCTGATACATTTGAAATTTTTTATTTATGTTGCAAAGTAAGGGTCAAACTTCGTTTCCTTCCGGTTTGATAATTATGACAGTACTTTTAATTAACTAAACCATCATCAAATTGCCACCTTTGTCATAGACTAATTTTAATGTCAACTTGGTTTTATTTCTGGGTTCTTTGTGCCAACATCCTTCCATTTTGATAATTTTAATAATGTAGGGCAAATTGTCCCTTGCCATTCTTTTTCACAAATTTCTTCCCTATCCTTAGACAACTATTTTGTTATTTTGCCATGAACATCATTGGTTGCCTTCTCAGCTTCCCAAATCCCCTTTCCTACTGGGCGGTTGCTATGCAGTTTGGGCGGACGGATCCACTCTTGGCCATGGGGTGGCCTCCATTGGCCTAAGCCAATCAGTTTAATCCTATTTCTCTGGCTCTGGCTCAAGGATTTGTTCATGGAGGGTGAGACCTAAATTGGTCTAATCAGAATGAAACTTTGGATTTTTCACTAAAGGTTGAGAGAAATAAAAAATAGCCTGGGTGGCGGCAATCTTGCAACCAAGAGAGAAGCCAGTCTGAGGATGATGTCAACATACCCACCAAATTCCCTGTCTTCAGTTCATTGGAGTCAGGTTTTCTGTTACTTGCAATGGAAAGCCCCCTAACTGACACACATGTGGGCTTTTCAAAAATTTTCCTTCTAAAAACTAATATGAAAATGATCTTTCCTTGTCCCCAAACCCTTCCATTTCTCCACTGGATACAAAACTAGATTACAGCCATTTAGCATGGCCTTTGGGGTTTGCTACAGTCTGATTCCTGCTCCCCAGCCTTATTTCCCATTACATTGCTCCTCCCCACAACCCACCACCTAAGTCCGCCTCAAATCCCTATGCTTTTACTGGTATTCTTGCATGTTTGGCCTTATATGAAAGTTGTGTACAGATTTTGACATACAATTCCCCAAGCATGTGTCGAATGCCTACTCCTATGGAAATGGCCTATGCAAAGTGCTGGGGACACAAGCATGAGTGAGAGACAAATGTTACCTTAAAGGACCTACTGTGTGGTGGGGGAGTCAGTCTCATAACTAGAGGGCTTCAACATGATGTGATGAATGTTCTTATAGTCAGCTGTATAATACCTCGTATATGGTAATGATGAATCAGTATTTGTTAAACAAAATAGGATTTAAGTCCACATTAACAGAAACATGGATTCTAGATCCTTATAGTAGTGTATATGCAAAGATAAATTAGTGCATTTGAAGGAACAAATAAACTTATGAAATGAGTAAGAACTTCTAACTAGTCGTTTACGAGTCCTTATGATGTCTTTGGTTTTGGTATCAAGGTAATACTGGCCTCAAAAAAGATGAGCTGAGCTAAGTTATTATTATTTTAAAGATTTTATTTATTTATTTGAGAGAGAGAGCACAAGTGGGGGGACCAGCAGAGGGAGAGGGAGAAGCAGGCTCCTCGCCGAGCAGGGAGACCAATGTGGGGCTGGATCCCAAGACCCTGGGATCATGAACTGGGCCTAAGGCAGATGCTTAACTGGCTGAGCCACCCAGGCGCCCCTTGCTAAGTTATTTTATTTTATTTTATTTTATTTTATTTTATTTTATTTTATTTTATTTTATTTATTTATTCGACAGAGATAGAGACAGCCAGCGAGAGAGGGAACACAAGCAGGGGAGTGGGAGAGGAAGAAGCAGGCTCGTAGCGGAGGAGCCTGATGTGGGGCTCCATCCCATAATGCCGGGATCACACCCTGAGCTGAAGGCAGACGCTTAACCACTGTGCCACCCAGGGGCCCCTGCTAAGTTATTTTTTAACAACTTTATAACATTCCATGATTTCCAGTACAAGTTCCCCTGCTCCACACACGCTGTGGGACTTGGGCAGCCCCGGGGCTGCTGAAGATGAAACGAGATGAGTAGAACGAAGTGAGCCTAGAAAGAAGTGAGCTTTGTACATAAACACTCAGAATAGACCTTGGGCCAGTGAAAAGAGGGCTTCTGCTTGGTTCATCTTAATACCTCAGTCACCTTAGATACCCCAGTATCTCTGCACAGTTCCTGACACATACAGTAGGCGCTCAGTTATTGCTCACTGAGTTGTAAAACACCCCCATCTTCCCCCCCTATAATAAGCTGGGACTGCCCCGTTGCTAACAAAGCCCTATCTTATCTCCAGGCTAATCATCACCTTCTCCCTCATCTCTTCCTGATCTTTTTTTCCTTAAAGGCTGCCTCCTCGGTCATTTGAAGCACAGTGACCTGTGAAAGAAGGTGAGGAGGACCTATTAGCACAGGGTCTGATCCGCCCTCGAATTCCAAGCTCTCTTGGGGCCTGTCTCCTAGGACAAAATTAATAACAAATCTCCAACTGTTTATTTCTGAGCAGGTCCCTGAGAACCAGCCCTGCAGTCTCAGACCGCAGACCCCACTGCGTGAGTCTGTCCAGTCTTTATACGCGGCTCGGCACTGCATAGACACACTTAATTATCTTCCTCACCTTTTGCTCCTTCAAATCCACTAATTGAAAGCTAGGCATCCAATACTACCGCCTGGTGATCTCAGCCCCTGGCCTCCGCAGATCCTATCTCCACCATGCCAGCTGCCCAGTCTCCCCCTGGACAGTACCTTCAAACCCTCAGAGCTCTGAGCCTCTAGGAGGCA
This sequence comes from Ursus maritimus, assembly GCF_017311325.1. NCBI lineage: Eukaryota > Metazoa > Chordata > Mammalia > Carnivora > Ursidae > Ursus > Ursus maritimus. The sequence continues at coordinate 17,762,830 of NW_024426996.1, read as the reverse complement.
GGCTGGCCAGATTCTCGCCCCCTCCCCGCCTTCTTCACCCCCCAGGGTGGTGCTGGATGGACCTCTCCTTGGCTGCCCTTTGTTAACAGTTTCTGTCACTCCAGATATAGTATTTGAAAGTAACAGAACTCTCCTTGTTTTAAAGCGTCTTCAATGTTGCGCTGGCTCGGTCTGCTCTCCCCCCAATTGTGAGTTAGTGAGACCAAGTTTAAGTTTAGGATTCACAAGCACAACTTTGCAAGAGGCCATCTTGCATTATAAATAGGCATGACAGGCCCCCAAGTGCTGGGTGAGAAGGAGGCCCCTGTGGGAGTCAAGTCGAGTCAATTCAATTAAACCACCCAGCAACCTCCTGTCAGGGAACATACTTATCAGGGAACAGTGCAAGTCGGTACTTATGCCATCAGCTGGTCGTGTCACCTTGGGCTAGCCAAATTCTCTGGGTCTCGGCTGTAAATTAAAGTCTTGGACCTTAGATGATCTAGCTCTCACAGACTATGATTTTTGATGTAGGGTCACACATGCAGTGTGGAACTGGGGCAAGGCATTGTGGGATCCCCTGTCCTTCCCCATTAATAGATTTACACAGATGAAACCTGATTTACAAATCACATCAAGAGCAGTGTTGGTTAATTAATTAAAGCTTCTAACACTAAAAGGGGAGGGAGCATCAGAGGTTGCCAAACAGCGATCAACGTCCTTGTTGGCTGGCTTGGGCTTTGGTTTAGCCGCAAGGGGTTGGGCAGCTCTGGCCTTCCTCCCAACCATTGCCATCCCGTGCAGCTATGTCCAAACCATCCTTGCAGGAGTTTAGGGAGTCTCCTGGCTCCTCCCCATTCTAAAAGTTTGCAGACTAGAGCAATGGAACAGATTTCTTATTCTATAACGGCAGCTCTACTATCTTTCTATTGTACATATATGCACGTGTCTGCTTAATACTTGAAGGAAAATATTAATTAATGCAATTTCCCCCCTTATGGAATTCTTCCTCCTTTGCCCCGTCTAAGACAATTGTTCCTTTTGTGCTCTACCTCATCACCTTGTTTCCTTCACTACACTTATCACAATCTGTAATGATCTTGTTTACTTATTTATTAACTGATTTATTGTTTGTTTCTCCCATCCAAATCTAAGCTCAGCAAGGTCACGAAGCACTCTATCTTGTTCAGAGTTTCAGCCAAGTGTCTAGCTCACTGCCTGGCATGTATTAATTATTCAATAAATATTTGTGGAATACGAGACATGCCAAGACAACATATTTTCATGTAACCACACACATACGTAAGAAAATCACTCATGAGTGCTTACTACATGCCGGGCATTGTTCTAAGCATTTTATATGGGTTAACTCATTTAGTGCTTATGTGACAGTATGAAGTGGGTGTCTTCATCATCCCCAGTTTACGGGGAAGTAATCAGAGGTACAAAGTAGATAATGAACTCACCTAACGTCACATAGTGAGCTGGGTGGCGCTGGAACTGAATCCCAGCAACCTCTCTCCAGAGTCTGTGCTCTTAACCATTATGTTATAAAAACTCTGAACAAATAATAACATATTTAGCACATTTGAGTCTCCTGGTGTGGGAGATGCTCTTGACCGCTCACCCAATATGTATCTCAGCCTTTCCCACCTTTTTCTTGGCAACAGAACCTCTGTGGTTCAGAAAGGCCATGTGGCCCACCCAGCACTAAGCCAATCTTGATAACTCCATGCCCATTTGCTATTTATTCACATCCTCAGCCTTTTTTGCATATAGGGGGCATGTGCCCTGGTTCTGACCAATGAGAGACCAGGAGTCCATTAAGGGACCTCCTCTTCAAGGGAGACCGGCAGGAGCTAAGAACTCACTGATGCCAATTTTCTTCTTACTGTGTATGTGGTGTTGCCCAGGCTGACTTGGGATCATGAAAGGGTGAACGTGAGGACAAAATGCCCACGTGCTCAGGATGGTAAACTAAAAACAGAGTAAAAACACAAGCCTGATGACATTGTGGAGCNNCTGAACCAAGCTGGGAACCACCTTCTTTCAGACTTCTTATTATAAGAGGTAATCAAATATCTGTATGTAACTGTTGTTGTTTTTTTTAAACAGCTTTATTGAGGTACAGTTTAATTTAGGCACCATAAAATGCACCCGTGTTAAGCATACACTTTTAGTAAATTTACAGAGTTATGTTTCCATCACCCTGTAAAGATTCCTTGTACCACTTCGCAGCCAGTCCCCATTCTTACGACTCTAGGTAACCACTAATTTGCTTTCTGTCTCTATAGGTTTGCCTTTTCTGGACATTTCATAAACACTTTTTTTTTCTTTTAGCTAAAATATTCCTAATTGCTATTCATAGTACATGGCTATGCAACTGGTAAGGGAACCCACACTCAGGTGACAGCAAAATGAAGGAAACAGGATGGACAGCAATAC
>NW_024426996.1:17731627-17760399 GCF_017311325.1 Ursus maritimus | reverse complement strand
CTTAGGACCAGGAGACCACATTCTGGTGTCAGCTCTTTTCCTAACCAGCTGTGTACCTTTGATAAGCTTTTTACACTTCTCTGAGCTGACTTTTCTCAATCATGAAATGGGAAAATCGAGGTGAATGGCTTTTAAGTTCCCTCTGGATCTCAGATTCTAAACTATTTTCTTAAGAAATAAAGGCAGTGTTTGAGTTTGTTCATTAAAAAAACCTCTGTTTCATTCAACAAAACCAGTTAAGACAATCCGATTCTTCTATACATCTAGACAGTCATGTTAAGGTAGGTAATTCTACTACATGGGAGAACTGAGGGTGTCATGAAATATCTATCAAAGAAAGGGATCTGTATTGGGCAAGAAGGTTATTTGCAAAAGGAAATGAATGAGTTGTTGCAAAAGGGTCATGTTTGTTTGGACCTCTTGTCGGGAACAAGGGTGAAGGATGCTTAGGTCATGTTCTGTGTATGGCGCATACGAATGCCTAGGCAATGTAAAAAGGATGCTATGAATTAGAGTGTGTTATCTCATGATTATAGAGAAATAGGATCATATTTATCCTTGAAAGTGTATATATTATTGTCAATTTTTTTAAAGAAGCTCTACACCCAATGTGGGACTTGAACTGACAAGAAGTCTAAGCAAACATGATTCTTTTGTCAAGATCAAGAGTCACATGCTCACCAACCGAGCCAGCCTGTCACCCCTGTTATTGTCAATTTTTTAAAGGTGTGATAATGTTATTGTGGTTGCAGATTTTTTTTTTAAAAGGGTCCTCTAGGGGTGATGGAACTATTCTGTGTCCTGACTGTAATGATGGTTACATGAATCTATCTGTGTGTTAAATTTACGGAACTATCCACACTGCAAAAGGGAAGTTTTACTGTATGTAAATTCAAAGATTAAAGTCAAAAGAGTCCTTGCCTTTTAGAGATGCATGTTGAAATATTCATGGGTGAAATGATACAAAGTCTAGTATTTGCTTCAAATAATATGGGAGGGAGGGAAATGGTAGGGTATAGATGAAACAAGATTGGCCATGAGTTGATAATTGTTGAAACTGGGTTCACTATACTCTCCAGGGGTTGATTATGCTCTCTTCTCTCTTTCTGTATATGTTCAAAGATTTTCATCATAAAAAGTGAAAAATAAAAAGCATTGGTGGGCAAGAATAAAGTTTCTTCCTGCTTGCATGCTTAGAAGAAGCTTATTTCTGATTTCCGGACTGACGGCTCTCTCAAAGGGAAGGAGTTGTCTATATAGGTGAAGTGACAGGAAAAATGTATCATCTTCCTATATAATTTATGCACATTTCATGATATGAGAAAAGATTTTTTAATGTATATGATCCAGCTGAGCTGATTACATTTTAAAAGTTATCCTTATATCAAATCAGAAACTAACAGCTACCGTCTATTGAGCACCTGCTTATGGTGGTCAGCAAAATAATCCTTCAAATAAAATATTTTAAATCTTTACCCCTCTCGCAGAAGATATTACTCCCATTTTACAAGGGAGAAAACCAAGGCTTAGTGAGGACAGGCTACATATCTGGCATAGTGCAGTTGGACTAAAAATCCAGATCTAATTCCAGAGACGGCCTCTTACCCAGTGGACAGTAGGGCTTCTTCTGTGTGGGATGGCTTTTTTGGGTTCCATGCCACTTCCATCTGCTTTTCTTTTAGCATCTAGCACCTGTAACCTTCTTCAGAGGACTCCCGAGGGCTACTGGGTCAGCTTTGCACCAGCTCAGAGAGCCGAAAGTGCACAGAGCTTACACCCCCACAAAGTGGCGCAAAGCCAGTGATTCACTGCCCAGGGGTACCAACGTTGAAGTCCCTTGCTCTGATGGAGACAAACTCTGAGGTGTAATGAATGCTCCGGAGCTCCCTGGGGACCAAGCAGAAGCAGAACCGGCACTTGAGATTGCACCCTCGCTCGGTGCTTCCCACTTCCCTGTCTTGCTGCCCCTAGTCCCTCACTGGCTTCCCTGGGAGTATTTGCTTAATAAGTCACTTGCTCATGAACCCCTGTCTCAGGGATGGTTTCTTGGGAGCCCAGCCAAAGACAACTGCTTTTTTCTATTTAGATGTAGTTTCGTTGCTAATAATTCCTTAGCTAGGAAGCATTTAGGAGAATGTTTATGTGTTTGCACATAGGTGAAGTCATAGATACTTAAATATTTATGCATGCAATTACGGCAGTAACAGGAAATGGAGATGTCAAAGAAGCAGGGACAGGTATTACTTCTATAAAGATCACACTGCCCTATGATAAGAAGCTAAGGAATGTGTTCTCCTCCGCCACGGTGCCCGCACGAGTACTCTCGTAACAGCTGTGTGAACAGGGGCTTCCAGATGATGATCCAGATACCATCTGATGAACCAACACTGCTTTGACCCATAAAGGTTAAGTGGGATGGGTGTTGGGATGAGTGTTGGAAAGAGTCCGATAGTGTGGGTTGAAGAGGAAAGAGAGAATATTTTGAAAAGATTAAAACTGCGTCCTAAAGGCTTTAAGAACAACACAAGACTTTCCTGTAAGCCCCTTGCTGGAAAGCAGGCATTGCTTACAGGGAACAGAGCCTAACTTGCTGCATCCTCATTGAGCAGAGGATTTCAGTCTGGAAGGGATTCTCCTAGCCACGGTGTTGTGTGAGCCACAGGAGACGTGGCTCCATATCCAAACTGGGGGAATTAGTAGTCTGGCTCCACGACTTTCCAGTTGTGTGAGGCTGGCAAGTGACCTCACATCTTGGAGCTTCTATTTCCTGTTCTGTAAAATGGAACAACAAGAACAGCCAGCCCATATTGTTGTCGTGGGGATTGTAGTAGATCCATAAACCACTGGAACATGATACGAATTCAATAAATGATAATTATTACTATTAGGGGAGCTGTAAATATTCTTCTTGGAATGTCTTTAGGACTGACATGAGGCTGGAGAGATTGCAAAGCATGCTCATGCACTGCGAGGGGCACTGCTAGGGGCACCTTCTTTGGAAAGAAATATGGCAAAGGGCACCTGGGTGGCTCAGTCAGTTAAGCGTCTGCCTTCCGCTCAGGTCATGATCCCAGGGTCCTGGGGGTGAGCCCTACGTCCGGCTCCATACTCTGCAAGGAGTTTGCTCTCCCTCTGCTGTTCTCCCCTTGCTGAGCCACCCCCCAATAAATAAATGAAGTCTTTCAAAGAAAGAAATATGGCAAATCACACTCCCCTAGACAAAGTCAGTCAGGGCTTCGATGGCAGTATGTTCTTCTCTATGATATATTACTTTTCCATGGGATAGTCTGATTTTTCTGTTACTATGTCTCTCTCCATCACCAGAAAGAGAACTCTTTTGAGGGCCATGGAAAATAGTTAAGATGAATCGTTAAGTAAAAAAGAAAAAAAAATGATCTAAACGATCACTGTACCCCGAAAAAGTTACATAGATGCATACAAATAAACACTAGGAGGGGAGCTGGCTGTATGAAAACAGGTTATTTTATCGCTGTGACGACCTTATGGATAATTTTTTGGAAAAATTTAGCTTTCCATTAGTATTGCTACAATATTGTGTGTGTGTGTGAAGTTAAACAATATTTTTAAATAAAAGGGAGTGGTGGATCTTCCACTGTGGAGCTATCTCAGGTTTTCGTAGAACAATGGCCTCGCAAGGTCCCTCTGGTCAGGAGTCTGGTATTTTTGAGCTCCTTGAACCGCAGTCCGAGACTCCCAAAACAGCTCAGAAGCAATTGCTTGTGTGTAATGTGTATGCTGTCAAAACCCAGCAGAAAAATGGTTACAATAAGGTAGAGTCAACACAAGTTGTGAAAGGATTGACCCCTAACTCTAAAAGTACTCTTGTTTTTTTTTTAAGATTTTATTTATTTATTTGACAGAGACAGAGACAGCCAGCGAGAGAGGGAACACAAGCAGGGGGAGTGGGAGAGGAAGAAGCAGGCTCATAGCGGAGGAGCCTGATGTGGGGCTCGATCCCATAACGCCGGGATCATGCCCTGAGCCGAAGGCAGACGCTTAACCGCTATGCCACCCAGGCGCCCCTAAAAGTACTCTTTAAACATTTACTAAATATCTCCTATGCTCCAGTGACGCTTGTAAGTGCTGGGGATACAGAAGATGAACAGGACAACGTTCTTGTCCTCAAGGGAGTTCAAAGCCCAACAGGGAGGGGAAATAGCAAACAAACAGCTACACTATAATATGGTAAATACCTAGATAGAGCACGGGATAGGTGCTGTGGGATGGTTAATTAGGGCATGTTTGGGGCAAAGAATAGGAATGACTTCAAAGTGGCTGAGATCCGAAGAGCCCATTTTATAATCCTTATGGATGCAGGGACGTATCCTAGAACACAAGGACGAGGTGCATCCTGACCCTCAAGATGCAAGAACTGCAATTCCTAGTTCTTACCTTAAGAAGTAGGGGGAGCCTGGCTGGCTCAGGCGGTGGAGTGTGTGACTCTTGATCTCAGGGTTGTGAGTTCTAGCCCCATGTTGGGTGTAGAGATTGCCTAAAATTAAAATCTTAAAAAAAACCAAAAACCAAACCTTAGGAACCAGGGTAGCTAACAGTCTCTCCATCTCTCTCTCTCTCCCCCTCTCTATCTCTGTATCTCTCTTCCTTTCCAGGGTAATGGGGTCTCTCATCTCCACTTCCCTTGGCACATCTATTCCTCTCTCTCTCTCCCAATAGACTAATCCCATTGCTCTGTTTTCACATGGTTCGCCGTGGCTTCCCTCAGATGGTACCAAGCTCCAGACTCTACATGACCTTCAGGTCCAACACTTAACAGTTAATGAGAGTCACTGGGTCCTAATTCCAAATTCCCAAGAAAGAGAATATGTTAGGTGAGTCTTGAGTCAGGTCCATATATGGTTGGGGCAGTGTCATGAAGCCCATTGTCTGCTTACTCACAAAGAGCCCTGGAGACAGACTTGCAGGCAAGGGGGCATTATGAAAGCAGACAAGTTGGCTGACATTTCCCCTTTGTGGGAAAATGGCAGACCTAACCCTGACTAGGACACCATGATCAGGAAGGTGGTTCTGAGTTGAGTTTGGGGGTACCAGTGAAGGGTTGGACTAGAATAAGGCACGGATTTCAAGTATAATCAGGAGAGAGAATCAATAAACTTGATTGGATAATAGAAAGAGGGTTGTAAATTGAATCTCAGTCTATCACATAATTGTCTTAGCTCACTGTATTTATTAAGAATCCTTTTAGGGCGCCTGGGTGGCTCAGTTGGTTAAGGGTCTGACTCTTGATTTCCACTCGGGTTGTCACCTTGGGGTCTTGGGATTGAGCCCGGCATAGGGCTCTGTGTTCAGTGGAGTCTGCATGAGATTCTGTCTCTCTCCCCCTCTTGCATGTGCTCTTTGTCAAATAAATAAATAAATAAATAAATAAATAAATAAATAAATACCTTCTAAACTTCACTGTCTTTGGAATGATCAGAGTATTTTCTAAAAACAAACCCAGCGAGGTCCCACCTACTTCAGCAAAAGTCTCTTGTGTGTAACTTGTGTTCATCACTAATCCCAAATGCAGTAAGAGCAGAGTTAGGGAAAACAGTGTGATTCCTCAGAGGAATTTGAGAACTCTGTGTATAGTCTAAGCTTTTTGCTGCATACTGTATTCCAAGTACACACACACACACACACACACACACACACACACCTGCACATATACACGGATGCACACACACGGATGCAGCCCAAGCACTTCCATGGAATGATACGGGGCATTTTTGCCTGGCTGTATTTATTTTGTTTTGCATAATGTGTGGAATAAATTCACTGCTCTATTAGTTGGAGAGAATCACAGCCAGCATATGTGGTGTGTTATACTCTGTATATATGTAAATTAAGCCCATGTGGAAACATAGTGATTGTGTGCGTATGTGTGTTTAAAGCTAGCTTTTTAAATTTTTTTACACAGAGGAGCTGTCAGTTCACAAATCCTTATTTATGTTTTGTACATTGTCCATTCCTACTGCCATCAGCCTAATTCAGGACATTAGCAACTCATCCCAGTTTATTTTGGCAGCTTCCTGTCTGTTCCTTCCACGGCCACCGAATTTAGCATCTTCAAGTGTCACTTGCATGATGACACTCCCTGTTCACAAACCTTCCATGTTTCCCTATTACCTACCGAATAAAGTCCAAAGTCTGCGTCCTAGCATGAAACGTCAGTAGAATTCAGTATCTACCAACCTTACAGGCTGCTTCGCTTCTCCTCCACGCTGCAGCTAAATTTAACTGCTTGACTGCTAGATTCCTAAATATACATGGATATTTTCAAGGAGTATATATTATCTTCCTTCCCCTGGAATAACTACTCTTTTTTTCCTCTTCTCTCACGATCAGGCTAATTCCATTTCTTCACTGCATCTTTGCTTATAAACCCAGCAGGAAGTGATTCCTTTGCACCCCGGAATATGTAGATCGTACTTCCCTCCCACCATATATATATTTGAGTACATGCGGTCAGTCCTTCTAGATGGCCCTGTGTGCACCCTTTCAGGCTTCTCTGTCTTCACAGATACTCTGATTCTCTCCCACCCTCTTCCCCTGCCCAGCTAACTCCTGTGTCATTCAGTCGCTTCAAAAAACACAACCCAAGATTGGCTCTTTTTAAGGAATTTGTTGGAAGGGTTTTGGGGATTAACAGAATAATAGGAGGCTAGGGAACCGAGATTAGAATACAGATAGGAACAACGGACCACGGAGGAACAAGAACAGAGATACAGCTCTTATTTAACAGGATTCTGCCACCCCTGCTGCCATTCGCAACCACGGTTCCCACCATTGCATCCTCTCACATCTGCCGTAGATGAATTCTGCCCATCCGGTCTTCATTCCTCCAGCACCAGATTCAATATCCCGGGCAAGGAGTCTGACAGACGAAACCCAGGTTTTGCACTCATGCCCTGGCTTCCAGGCAGGAAAGAAGTATAAACGGAGCCTCTTATCTCTCTGACTTCCTTTGAGGGGACAAACCTCTGTGAAACCCAACAGGACCACACACAGTAAAGAACTTCCCCCAGATAAGAGTGTTAGGCAAGGTTATACTCCCCAAAAGACAAATAATAGCCACAACTTCTATTTACCCTTCAAGTCATGACTTTGATGTCAGCTCTCTAAGAGGGTGATGTGAACTTCTCTCTTCTCTTTCCAGGAGGAACTAGGGACTCCATCTCAGTTCTCAGCATATGCTGGACATTTCTCTATAAAAACACTACATTGTGATTAAAAATAATAAGAACCTTTTTTCTATCTTACAAGTAATGTTAATTTTTGAAAGCAAAGTATAAAGAAGAAAACAAAAGTCCACCTGTAATCCCATAATTAACATTTTGGATTGCATATTTTTCTTTTTTCTTCTGTTATACACACATATTATTTATCCTTTACAGATCTTGGGCCAGACTTGTTATATGACATTGTAATATTATGTTCATATCTCTTTCCCCTACTCTACTCTGAACTCTGGGAAGGCAGAGGCAGTGACGTTTTCTATCTTTGCCTCCACTAGCTGGTATGTCCTCCCATAGCGGTTGGCATGTGCTTGACCAATGCTTGCTAAATCAATGGAAAGCTCCTTGAGGACAGGAATCATGTTTTGTAAAACTTTATAATTAATGTAAGATGTATTATACTGTCTTGCATATGGTAAATATTTTAACTTAAGATTTTTTAATTAAGTAATTTAAGTCATATGTCAATCTTAAATTTTGAAGCTTTCAGCTATAGATATATATGTTTTCTTTCCCTGGCTGCACAAATTTAGGAGTGAGACCAGGGGCATGAATTATGGTAGCCACGATAATAAAAATGGCCTCTGTCTCTTCTTCTTCCCTAGCAAATCACCGGGAATATTGAACTTCCCAAATTTCTTTTTCTTTCCTCCAGACACTTTCTCACTCTCAACCTACAAGTTCTATTTCGATAGCCATTTGTTTTGACATTTTTATGGCTGACCTTTTCCATGGCTCATGTAGAGTATTAAAGATGGCGGCAAGTGTTTGTCACTTTCATCCCTGAGAGGTGGGATCTGTTTCTCCACTTCTCTGCATGTGGGCTGGGCCCGTGACTGCTTTGATCAATAGGACACAGAGAAAGCGATGCTGTCCCAGTTCTGAGACTTGCCTTCAATAAGACTGTCAGCTTCTTTTGTCTCTCTTGGAACCTAGCCTCCATGCTGTGAGGGCACCTTGGCAGCCACTTGGAGCTATGGGTTCATGAGAAAGCGAATCAAGGCCCCTGGTTTCCAGGCCCAGCTGAGTTCCCAGCTGACAGCCAGCCCCAACCTGCCAGCTCTGGGAGTGGGCCAACTTGAAAGTAGATCCTCAGTTGGTCAAGTCCCGGCAAACGCTACATGGAACAAAGATGAAGTGTCCCAGACCAATCGTGACCTAATAGCAAAATTGTGAACAAATAAATGGTTCTTGTTTTAAGCCCTTATGTTTTGAGATAATCTGTTACACAGCAGTGTATAGCTGAAACAGTCCCCAAAGCTGACCCTGCTTCTCTCCTAGAGGTAGAGGAGAGATCTCTTGCCTCTGGGGCAACAGCAAGAAAATTGCTCTTCCAGTTTCTAATTCCTTCTTGACTCATGTCAAAGAACCCAGAGTTTAAGTGGCACCTTTAATTTTCTCATTCTAAAGAATTTCCTTTCTTCAACAACTGACCTGTGTTTCTACAGAGTCCTCAGGCCCTTCAGCTTTGCTCTCCCACAGAGCAATCTAGATCTCTCTAAACATCTAAAGCATTGCCAGAGAGAATGAGGGTAGCCCTGATGGCCCCTTCCCGTTTACAAGTCTTCATTATAACTTCCTGGAGTCCAACTAGCAATCCTCTAAATCCTCTTTGTTTTTCCCCTCAAAGATTGACAGATGTCTGTGAAATTGGGACTCCATTTGGCTGCCCCAGTAGACAGGGCCGGCCCCCTTCAATGCCCACGTCTAAGCTACGTGCACGATTTTCAAAGTGCCTTGCTAATTTCAGGTGAGGTTTAAAACCTTCTTTAGGTCACAGTAAAGCACCTTCGTATCATCCCCTTGGTTTTGCTTTCCCTACCTGTCAATTTCAGCAGCTCCCACGGTTCTGAAGGGCTGCAGCGGCATGCGCCTTGGCAGAGCATCCTGGGGTCGGGGGAAGCTAGGGAAATCATTTCGATCATTTCCCTGCCTTCAGATGGGACTACATGCACACCAGAGTGGGAACAGAAAAATTAGCACATAAAAATAATTCAGAAAGTGCCTAACTTTCTACAAGACTTCTGAGATTCTCATGCAACCCCTAATCTTCCATCTGAAATTGAAAGCCTCCAGGGTTGGAACTGAAGCACTTATTAAAACCTCCAGCAAACCAACTGAGTCCTCTGCAAACCTGGGCCTCCTGTCAACATTGGGATAGGCAAGCATTTATCCAAAATAGGGGGAGGCAGTGTTAAGAGTCATGGCAACAGTTATAAACCAGGATTGTCCCAGGTAAACTAGGATGCGTAGTCACCCTATGTTTGGGAGATGCTCAGAACATGGTGGGGGAAGTGGGGGTGAGGCAGGACAGCAACAAGAAGGAAAAAGTGTCCTAAAATGTATCTTCTCTGTCCTTTGGAGCTTTTAGGCCAACGGTGTTCATATTAAAATTGCTTGAGAAGGGACACCTGGGTGGCTCAGTCAGTTAAGCATCTGACTTTGGCTCAGGTTATGATCCCAGAGTCCTGGGATCGAGTCCTACATTGGCTCCTTGCTCAGCAGGGAGCCTGCTTCTCCCTCTGCCTGCAGCTCCTCCAGCTTGTGTTCTCCCTCTCTGATAAATAAATAAAGTCTTTTTTAAAAATTGCTTGGGAAACTTTTAAAAAATATCAAATTGCAGACCCTGGCCTAGACCAATTACATCAGAACCTCTGCAGGTGAAGGCCAGGCGTGAACGTGTCTCGAATCTCCCCAGGCGATTTTAATGCACAGGTAAGGTTCTTGAGACCTTAGGTGAGTACCTAATTCATATGGCTGCAGGCTGAGTGGTCCATTTGGAGCCAAAATACTCAAACATACCATGTATAACGCGGTAGCCTAAAGTAGGGTGGATCTAGGCTTGCTTAATTCTGTGGCTTCATCATCTAAGTCTTATGTTCTTCTTTTCCCTCTATTATCCTAACTTGCTGGTGATCTTCTGGGCTAGTTCCCTAAGTCACAAGATGGCTTCCACAGTTCTAAGCCTCAACCTCAGGCTTGAGGTCTGGAAGGACTGTCTCCTCCCTGTGTCTTTCTAAGATCTAGAAGACTTTCCTAGAAGCCTCCCAGCAGACCTGGTCTCCTGTTTGATTAGCTAGAACTAGGTCATTTGCCACCCCGAGAACAATCGTTGGCAAAGAGAATAAAGTCGTGATTGAGTTGGGTTGTTCAGGGCTTACTACAGAGCTGGGTGAGGGTCTTGTTCCCCCAGGGAGGGGCACCTGGAAAATCAGAGTTGGCGAGGAAGGACAAGTGTATAGGAAACAATAGTGTCTGCAGCACCTCACGGTGCCCCAAATCAGGAACATTTGCAGCAAATCTGGTCTAAGTGGTTTGTGGATAGAAATACCCACCCTAATTGGGTTGTTTTAAGATCAAATGAGATAGTGCATGCATACGTGCTATATGTGAAGTACTATTTTTAAATGATATACTTCTTAGAATTTCCTTTTACAGAAGAAAAAAACCAAGGCACAGGAAAATGAAATGCCATTAGCAAGTTTACCCAAGCGGTCCTGGTCCGAAGCCATCAGCAGTGTTAGCCTGTGTTCTCCACAAATGACCGGTGCTACTCAAAATACCCCACAAGCACTTCCCACCATCTGGCTTCCTGCAGCTCAGCCATGGGGTCTTCCAGAAGGGGCATGAGAATGAGGTACGATGTAAATATAAAACAGAAGGTGAGTCTATGTTGGAGAAATACTATTGATGGTACGTGGGGAGAGAATGGAGGATGGGATCACGTACAGTATTTGCTATGGCCAGGAGAAGAAGAAACACTTCAAGATTTTATTCATCCATTTATTTGAGAGAGACACAGAGAGAGAGCAAGTTGGGGGAGGAGCAGAGGGAGAGGGACAAGCAGACTCCGTGCTGAGCACAGAGCCTGACACAGGTCTCGATCCAACGACCCTGAGATCACAACCTGAGCTGAAATCCAGAGCTGGCCGCTCAACCCACTGAGCCACCCAGGCGCCCCAGGAAGAAATACTTAAATAGGGGTGAAGTAAAAACCAAAAGGAGACCCAGAGAATATATGCAGATGTCGAAACAAAACGAAACACGGTTAAAAACAGGACTCAGGAGAAGTTTGGAAGCAGGACACACTACTGCTTAGTCTCTGCCAGGCTCGCAGAGGGTTCAGTGCACATAGTGTTACGTGATGTTTTCTCCCCTGATTCCTAGAAGCTCATCTGTCAAAACACAGATGTTGCATTAGGCGGCTTTGCCATTCACGGGGCAGCTTGGCACCTTCTGTTAAAGACTTGAGCCGCTCGGGGAGTCTTCGCAGAGGAGAGGATGGGGAGTTGAGGTGCGGTTGAACCTGAGATTCTGTTCTGTTGAATCATGTTGCAAATGATTAACTTCGTTCTTTGCCAGTGCATGTATTGCTTTTCTTCCCCTCCCCGCGTCCCTTAAAAAAACCCAAATCTTTGCTCCAGTCTAAGTTGTTTCTTCATGTTCTTGGAGTGGGTATAATGATATGCTTGAGAATTTTGAAATCCAGACCATGAAACAAAATATTCTGTGGCTAAACCACAGTGCCAGGGGGCTATTGTCATCGAGGGTACCACCAGCCAAACAAGCACGTAGACCGGTAGTTACTCCCTGATTGTGCCTTGTTCGCCAGCTCTAGATTCCAATTTATAGCTGGAATGGTAAACGAAAACAAACAATACAGAGGAAATATCCAGAGTGAAGCAACTAGTGCATTCTTGGTAAACATGTCCAAATAAGCAGGGCTATTCTTGGGTAAGATTACAGAGAGGCCAATGTCCCTTTGGGGCCCAGCAGACTTCTTCTGCATGTCTCTATTCCCTGCTTCTTTCTCTTCTAGTGATGAAGAGTTCTCCACCTCTGGCATTCCAGAAGCCTTCCCCCTGCTGCATCCATCCCACTCATCTGCCCCCACCCCATTCCAAAGTTACTATGAGCATCCCACCTCACCCCTCACCCCTCCATACCAGCCCTCAGTACGTGGCTGATCCACACTGGCTGTTAGGACAGGTAACTGAGTAAATCAATTTACTTTAAGGCATGAATGACTGAAGATATTTACCTTTTAAATGAGATGCTTTTAACCCAAATGAATCTGTAATTGGTGGAATTTTAGGCAGTAACAAAGAGAAGTAAACATGAAGACTTCCACACAGTGGCTAAGAGAAGAGAGGTGAAGGAAATCTGGGCATGTCTTTGGTATCACCCACTTAGGCCACAACAAAGTCAACCTGCTTAAGGTCAGTTCTAGAATCTCCTCTTCATCGGGGACAAGTCAAGAAGAAAGTAGAGAGAAGCTGTCCCTCTAAAATCATGAGATACCCGCCCTTCTGCCTTGGATTTCCCTCCTACCTCCCTCTTTTTGTGTCAGCGGTCATGGATGTCTCTGGGCTATGTCCTTAGTCAATCCAGCATAGGTTTATAATTGCACAGACTGTCAGAAAGGAAACACATACCCCACGATATATTTTTCTAGAAGCAATTCTTCTAATATATCAGACTTTGGCCAATATGTTCAAAGGATCTAGCTTTATAGGCAGAGTTTTAAAATAAGCAAACCCAAGACAAGGTTAGGAAAAAGTGACAGTGATAATGATATATCCTTGGGGTTCTAATTCTCTGGTGTCTCCGGGGTCCCGGATGAGAAGACTACATAAGAAAGTATAAGTTCTTTTTTTTTTCTTTTAAGATTCTATTTATTTATTTGAGAGACATAGAGAGCAAGAATGGCGGTGGAGGGGCAGAGGGAGAGGGAGAAGCAGATTCCCCCACTGAGCAGGGATTCCTGACGTGGGGCTTGATTTCAGGAGCCTAAGATCATGACCTGAGCTGAAGGCAGATGCTTAACTGACTGAGCCACCCAGGAGCCCCAAGAAGGTATAGGTTCTTTCAGTTAAGCTTGATGAACTTTGTCTTGTGTTAAATATCAAAAATGGGTAAGGAAGGACAGCACTGAACAAACACAGGGAACTTAGAGCTTCTCCTATTGACTGTTCCTCTCATAATGTACACACATAAGCACTCCGTATCTTTGTTTTTCCACAAAAATATTCTGGGCTTGATTGTCTATAATAGCAAAGGATTGGGAAACAAATCTAATGTCCACCAACAGAGAATTTGTTAAATAAACAATGGTATATCAATACAATAAGGTACTAGGCAGCTATCATAAAGGACAGGGAAGCTGTGTGTTTGCTGGCACAGAAACACCTTCCACAGGGATTAAACATATAAAGAAGGGGGAGCAATATTCTCATTATTTATTTATTTATTTGCATAAATAAATAATAATTAGATGGTTCCTTGCACAGAAAAAAATGGGTAGAGAAGTAAGATAAATGGGGGAGTAAGAGTGGGGGCCAGATTCTTCACCATTTTATATTGCTTGGATTTTTGAGCCATGAAAATGGATTACCTATTCAAAAGCCTTTGTGATTAGAATTTCAAAGTGGTTTGTTGAGCATTTAATAAATTACTCTCTGGTGAAACAGGTTGAACTTGGACAACTAACTCCATGGGGCAGAGGAGAAAATGGAGCCTCAAGATGATTTGGGTAAGATCTCACCTTTGCTATTGTTTGATCCTCTTCTAAGCCTCTCTGTAAAATGGGAATAACAACAGAATGGAAATGATGGGTGTGGAGCGGCAAATGAGGACTCAGTAAAAGTTAGCTAGTAGGTGGCTGAGACGCTAACCCAAGTCTCCTGATCCCTAATCCACTTTGTGTCTCGCCAGAACCTACATAGGAAAATGGCCATTCTTTGTTGTTCAAATACTGCGATTTCTTGGAAAGAAGACATCTTAAGCTTCTAAGACGTAAGGACAACTTGGTATTAACATAAGAAAAGTCTCCGAAATGAGATTTTCCCTCTAAAACTTGTTGTGTCCTCTGTTCATATCACTTTAAAAAACTTAGCATCAGGGGCGCCTGGGTGGCTCAGTCGTTAAGCGTCTGCCTTCGGCTCAGGGTGTGATCCCGGTGTTCTGGGATCGAGCCCCGCATCAGGCTCCTCCACTGGGAGCCTGCTTCTTCCTCTCCCACTCCCCCTGCTTGTGTTTCCTCTCTCGCTGGCTGTCTCTCTCTCTATCAAAAAAATAAACAAAATCTTAAAAAAAAAGAAAAAAGAAAGAACTTAGCATTAACGGGGCATGTGGGTGACTCAGTTGGTTAAGCGTCCGATTCTTGATCTCAGCTCAGGTCTTGATTTCAGAGTCTTGAGTTCAAGCTCGGTGTTGAGCTCCATGCTGGGCAAGGAGCCTACTTAAAAAACAAACAAGCAAGGGCGCCTGGGTGGCTCAGTCATTAGGCGTCTGCCTTCAGCTCAGGGCGTGATCCCAGAGTCCTGGGATCAAGTCCTGCATGGGACTCCTCCACTGGGAGTCTGCTTCTTACTCTCCCACTCCTCCTGCTTGTGTTCCCTCTCTTGCTGGCTGTCTCTCTGTCAAATAAATAAATAAAATCTTAAAACAAACAAACAAGCAAGTGAAACAGCATTAATGGATGAATTAATATAATGTCTGAAGTTTGATTTAAAATAATATGGGGATAGAGGAAGTGGGAGGGGGGTATGGATGAAACAAAACAGCCGTGAGTTGAAAACTGTTGAAAACTGAATGAGGGGGGTCCATGGAGGTTTATAAACTAGTTGGTCTACTTTTATATGTGTTTAACATTTTCCATAAGAAAAGCTAAATGCTTTTATTGTAGCAGATTAAAGACGGCTGCAGGATCTCTGATACTCCCCTTACTTTGGAGGTGTGGTCTCTATCACCTCCTCTGAAAGGCTCTGTGGGCTCCGTGGCTGTTGATGAATAGAATGCCCTAGAAGTGGTCCTGTGCTAATTTGCTGGCTTGGGCCTTAACAAGCCGGGGCAGCTTCTAGCCCCTGTCTCTTGGGACTCATGCCTGGCATTCTGAGCTAGCATGTGGGAAGTCTGGCTGCCCTTCTGGAGATCTATGAGGAGGGCCCTTGAGACTACATGGAGAAGGAAGGGGCCCAGCTTTCTAGTTTTCCCCACTGAGGAGCCGAGCACATGAGTGAAGCTCCTCAGGACCAGCCAGCCCCACCCGGTGATGGCCTCAGCGCATACCACCGAGTGACCTAGTTGTTGCACCGTGCTCCATGAGGACTGTCCAGTCAAACCTTGCCCACGTTCCTATCCCACAAGGAGTGGGCATAGTGAAGAGGGCCACCAAGTTGTGGGGCTGTTACACGGTTATTTGTTATGCCAAGTTTTGGGGTAATTTAGGTCACCAAGGTTGGGGGTTATTTGTTACACGGCACTGGACTATAACCAGAGCGCACGCCCCCCCCCCCCACAAACAACTTAAAAATTAAGTGCAGGACAGTTGAGCATCTGGTTACCTAAAATGTTGCAGCATGATAAAACTAAGGTATAAAGTTGTGAAGAGCTTGGTTCTCAGTGTGACAAAAATATTTCAGTACTTGATACTCAAGACAACATTGTAAAGGCAGACTGGGTCTTTTTAGTAAGTCAGTTGTAATGAGAAGTTCCTGTTTCTGAGGAGCTTACATTTTTGTGACAGAGAAGGAAGACAACCAACAATAAATGTAAAATGTATGCCTTTATAATGACAATGAAGGAAAGTGAGGGGAGCAAGGTGATAGAGTTACAGGGTTTGCTGCTCCAGATGGGAGAAGTGGGGGGCCTTATGGAAACGCGGGTGTTTGATAGACCTGCCCAATTTGGTGAACTGGACAGGTTCTTTTTAAAGCACAGCAACACTCACGTGAAGTTCTGTCTTTTTTGTTTCTGTTTTTGTTTGCTAACGACATCATATATGAATATAAATAAAATGGACGTCTCTCCATTAAGTGAAATCACCACTTACATGCAATCTGCACCAACACATGATGAATAAGCTGGATTAAAAAAATCAATGGTTGCTCATAAAACTACAATTAATATCATGTCTCCTCCATGAACTATGGTGAGTCACAAAATGAAAGGACGACATGGAAAACTATGAAAAGTGGCCACCAATCGGCCTTCAGTTTTGATATGACTGGATCTATGTGTAACTTATTCATTTTTCTGAGGAGATTTGATGGTCTTTTGCCCTTCAATAGTTTTGTCAACAAAATTGGTACCAGAAGACTAGCAGAACGACGCAGACTCTAAAAGTGAATCTTTCACAACTTCTCATTACAACTTACTTATCCGTATATTTTATTTAAAGATTTTATTTATTTGAGAGCGAGAGAGTGTGAGTGAGAGAGAGAGCACGCGCAGCGGGGAAGGGTAGAGAGAGAGGAAGAAGCAGACTCCTCACTGAGCAAGGAGCCCAATGTGGGCCTCGATCCTAGGATCCTGAGATCATGACCTGAGCTGAAGGCAGATGCTGAACCGACTGAGCCACCCAGGCACCCCAGAAACAAGAACTTTAGACTCTTTGGGCCTAAAACATTGACTAGGACCTGGTAAATGCCTAATAAATATTCATTAAGTGAATGACGATTTTTATCTCAGTTAATTAATGAAGGGAAATCACCTTAAATATATCAAACTGGGAGCAGTGAAATAAGTTATAGTACATCCATGGGATAGGATAGTATGCAAATCATGATGTGATGCCAAGTTTGCAAAGCAGCCCATGGTGGTGATGCTGGGTGGGGGGCAGGGGGGAGCTTTGAAGTGATGCCAGAGACCTCTAGGTCTACAGGAGACCACCAGCCGCCCAACACACACTTTTCTTTTTATGGAAAGGATTATTTAATAGTCATTGACTTGTTCTGAAATGTAAGAAGGCAGTCAGGCACCTGTTGCCTGAAGGAGGGACAATACGTTTTCTCTGACTGAGCCCAGCTGTGTCTCCCAGTGCCCCCTAGTGCAAATCGTTCCAGGAAGGAGGTGCTCGCATTTGCATACGGAGCCCAGGGGCCTTCTGAAGGGAAAGTGACAAAACTCCAATAACTTATACCTGAAGCTCGACATCAAACAAATCTTTGGGGGTAGATCCCAAGGGCCCTAACTAAGGCTTATGGTCAGGTTAAGGCAAAGGGTCTTTCAAAATAAAATTACCTTGAGGTTGGAAAGAGATAGGACTGGTAGCCTGCTGTGTCCTGGCCCAACAAGTGTCAGCGATCATTCGAGGCCCGTGAGCAGGAAGACATGGGTCTATGCTAGGGCAGGGCTTAGGAGGCGGGCATGGACTCAGGAAGCAGCTGTGTAAATGCTGATCTGACCAAATGGTGCACCGGCTGGCTAACTCTTAGACCAAACTTCACCCCGTGAAGGCGCTAAATCCAGGCTATAGTCCCTGTGATTCTAGGGAGATTGGATTCTTCTCCCTGGGTCCTGGATGATGTCAGAAACACCTCCCCCAAGGCCCCAGAAAGTAAGCAGACATTCCTGGGGGGGACGTATGGAAGGTAAGAGGAGATTCAAATGGTTCATCTGGGGTACCGCAGGGTGAGGGAGCCGACCGCACCTTACATGCGACAGCTGGAGAGCTTCATTACATGCTGTACTGGGTTGAACGGTGTCCCCCAAGTATTCAAGTCCACCTGAAACCTCAGAATGCGACTTCATTTGCAAATAGGGTATTTGCAGATGTCATTAGTTAAGATGAGGGCGTACAGGACGAAGCTGGGTCCTAAATCCAGTGAGTGGTATCCTTATTCGAAGGCCTTGTGGGCACACGGAGACAGACACGCATGGCCATGTGAAGATAGAGGCGGAGATCAGAGGGATGCTGCCATGAGCTAAGGAAGGCCAAGGACGGCTGGCAACCCCAGAAGCTGGAAGAGGCAAGAAGGGATCCTTTCCCAGAATCTTCAAAGGGAGCACGGCCCTGCCAATATTTTGAGTTCAGCCTTCTAGGCTCCAGAACTGAGAGAATAAATTTCTATTTTTTAAAGACATCCAGTTTGTGGTACTTTGTGATGGCAACTCCGGGAAACTAACACACACGCATTTATAGAACGACCTTGCTTTGGAAAAGATAGATGATAGATAGATAGATAGATAGATAGATAGATAGATAGATAGATAGACAGATGATAGATAGACAGACAGACCTATCCACATACATGTGCATGCATAAGAGAGAGCATATGGAAAAGTGGCATATTGCACACAAGAGCCTGTAGCCCGACGTTACTTGGTGGTTATTTTTAGTGGTAGGAGAATGAATGACTTTTACTTCCTTCTTTTTTCATTTTCAAATTTTCTATAACCAGCAGTTATTACTTTCATAATCAGAACTACATGAAGTGCTCCCCTAATTGATGTTTCTGACAGACTAACACCCACATCTGTAAGTAAGATCGTTTTAAATCCTATTTTAAAAAGTATTTATAGTAGCATTTAACCAATATTGCTTACTAAAAGTATTTGTCTTTCTGAGCACAGCTATACTTTGCTTTTATTTAGGTGGGCTTTTTTTTTTTTTAATCTCTTTGCTTAATTTTCTGTGAGAAGATAATCCTCTTCATGTTACAGTACTTTTGAGTCTGACACAGCTTCACGGATTTTTAGATATTTCTCGGTTCTCCCTTCCAACCATGTTGATGTTTAAACTCGGTGGTTCTCATCTTCTCAGGAATCAATGAAAGCATCTCAGTCGTGACAACACCAGCCTTACTACGTGCCTGAGGCCACTGTAAGCGCTCCACACACATCGCCCTGTGCTGGTACCGGCTTCTGTCTCCCAAATGTCCAGTTTGGATGATTAATTATGTGGTGACCCTGCCTATGAGGTCCTATTATTATCTCCCGCTTCACAAATGAGGAAACCAAGGCACAAGGAAACTAAGTGACCTGCCCAAATTCACACAAGGAGGTAAGTGACAGAGCTGGGATTTGAACCCCAGCTCTAGAATCCATTCTCTTCTAAGTGCTATGCCATACTGCCTCGTGTTGCGTCTGGTAGGAGAATATGGAAGAGTATAGATACTACAGGTGAAATTTAACTTTGTTTCCTAAGGACTCAGCAATTAGGTCCTTCAGGTGTTATTGAAAAATCTATTTTATATCCTACAAATAAGCTTGATAGAAAGTAAAATGGATTTAATGTGTCCCCTAAAGTCCTGGAAAATGAGTCCAGAATTGTTCTTCCATAACAAGACAGCAATTAGGCAAGGACATGGTCAGAAAATCAAAAGGCTGCAGAGACCAACTGAGCATAGGGCACAGATCAAACCGATCCCTGACTTAAAACCGTCCACTGCCTTCCTTTGCCCTTAGGATCAAGGTTTATAGTCCCCACTGGACTCCCACTGTGTCCACCTTTCCAGTCTTCTGGAAAGTCTTTTCTTTTCCAGTCTTTTCAAGATTTTATTTATTTATTTATTTATTTATTTATTTATTTATTTAAGACAGAGAGAACACGAGCAGGGGGGAGGATCAGAGGGAGAGGGACAAGCAGACTCCTCACTGAGCAGGGAGCCTGATGTGGGGCTCAATCCCAGGACCCTGAGATCATGACCTGAGCCGAAGGCAGACGCTTAACTGACTGAGCCACCCAGGTGCCCTGTCTTACGGGTTTTCTTTCTGCTTGGAACATTTCATCCTTTTGCCACTTTAGGGTCTTTCTCTGCACATACTGTTCCCTCTCCCTGAAAAGTCCTTCCTTCTCCATTGCATTTGCCAGGAAAATTCAAGAGTTAAACCTCACTTCTCAGAGAGGTGCTTCCTGACCCTCATTCCCACCCGAGGGACCCTCTCTGTTACACACACCAAGGGCTCGTTCTGGTCGCTTTCGTAATACCCATGGCTCTGTGCCAACTTGTCTTATTATGCTGGAAGGGTCCTTATGCAGCTCGCTCAGTGCTGTGTCCCCAGCATCAGCACACAGGAAGTCATCTGGAAATATTTGTGGACTGAATTCCTGACTGCCAGATAGACTAAGAGAAAGAGAAGATTCATTCCCCTTCACACACACACACGCTTTGGGCTTGAGAAGTTTCCAGTTAATGAAAGCTCTAAATAAGAATAAATCAGTCAAAATACCGCAGAATTCATGGGGCGGGGTGGGGCAGGGTGGGGTGGGGTTAATGCTGTGGCTGAAGCCATACTTAGTTAGCCAGAAAAGCAAATGGTTAACTTCAGTAAATAGAATTGAAGATGACTTATCTCTATTAGTTAATTATAGTATGTTTTAATTTACGTGCATAAGAATTTACATTTCTTACATCTCACATTGTGCGGAAAGATCCAGAGCCCATCTAACACCAGGATGTGATCCCCATCAGTAAGACATAAGAAGACCTCGAACGAACGAATGATTATCTTTCCTAGTGGCTAATTGTTTTTTCCTTCTGGAGAGATTAGTCATGACATATATAAATATCAATTATGGCTATTTATAGAAAAAAGAGGTAATTGAAAAGCAAGCAAATTGATTTTTAAATGACATGTTATGAATTCTGTTATTAGTTTATATAACTCAGAGATCAGCTGCCTGGTTGCTCCCTAGGTGTATCAGAGTTATGGGGATCACTCTTTTCTACGACATTTAAATAAAAATTGTCAACTATACAGGGTGTCAGAGAATGATAAGTTGATAAATTCTAGGGAGAAAAGTTAAGCAGGAAAGAGGAAGAGTAAGTGAGGGAACATTGCGATGTTAGAGTGGGCACAAAAAGCCTCACCTCACTGAGAAGATGGCTTTTGAGAAAAGATTTGAAGTTGATGAAACCAGGGGTAAAGGTAAGACCGACAGGGCATGAGCTTTCCAGGATAAGGGGAGAGCAAGTACAAAGGCCCTGGGGCAGAAGCATGCCTGGTGAGTTCAGGAACCCCATGGAGGCTGATCTGGCTGAAGTGGACCCAGCAAAGAGGAGAGAAGCAAAAGATGATGCTGAGAGATTGGGGGGGTGGGAGGAAAATGGGAGGAGGAAGCCTTGTATGCCTTGCCTTTGATTCAAAAAAGATGAGAAGTCATTTGAGGTTGTGATAAGGGGTGTGATATCATCTGACTGCTTGTTGAGTATAGACTTGAAGCATCAAGGGTGACCAAGCTGGATGCTATTTCGGAAAAGCAGGCAAGAGATGATGGTGGCCTGGACCAGGAAGGTGGCTGTGGCTGATGAGCAAGGGACAAAGTATAGATAGATTTTGAAGATAGAGCTGCTTCTCTGATTACAGCTAACCCTTGAACAACACAGGTTTGAACTGTACACATCTACTTATATGCAGATTTTTTTCAATACAGTACAGTACTGCAAATATATTTTCTCATCCTTATGATTTCTTCTTTTTTTTTAAATATTTATTTATTTGAGAGAGAGAGCAGGGCTAGGGGCAGAGGGAGAGAGAGCCTCAAGTAGATTCTGTGCTGAGTGTGGAGCCTGATGTGGGTCTCGATCCCACGACCCTGAGATCACAGCCTGAACCAAAACCCAGTTGGATGCCTAACCGACTGTACCACCCAGGTGTCCCTTTTCTTTATGACTTTCTTAATAACATTGTCCTTTCTCTAGCTTACTTTATCAGAACATACAAAATACGTGTTAATCGACTATGTCATCAGTAAGGCTTCAAGTCAATAGTAGTTAAGATTTGGGGGAGTCAAAAGTTCTATGCTGATTTTCAACTGTGCAGAGGGTCAGCACCCCTCACCCCCACATTGCTCATGGGTCAACTGTACTTCCTTTTAAACGTTGATACACATAACGTCATTTTCTTCCAGAAGGCTTGTATCAACGAACACTTCTCACCAATTTAGGCAGCAGTCATTTCTCCATACCTTCAGCAGCAATGAATTAACCTACTGCTTAAAATTTAAAAAACCAAAGGTAACTCCAACTAAGGGAATCAGTCATCCCCTGAAATGACTGAAATGCCTTGGCGCTAAGACTCCCCCTCGCAGCTGGCAAGGGTCGTGAGCTGCCATCTGTCCCCATACACCATCCTTGGAGAGAAGGCGCTTCTGGCCGAGGTGCTGATGCCTTCAGGACAACAAGCCTTCAGGACAGCATGTCCTGCAAACACATCTCTGGCCTCCCCAACCACGTTAGGTAAGTGGCCAGGTCCAACCACACAACTGAAGAGGTTTCCTCTCTGGACATTCCACTCTCCCTTCCCACAGTGAAAGGAGCGTGACTTTTTGTGGATTTGCTGTTGTTGTGTTGTTGTTAAACTTGAAGAACAGTTGTTTGTTTTACTTAAATACTCTTTTTTTAATTTAAAGGACGTTCTACACACAACGTGGGGCTCGAACACACGACCCTGAGATCGAGTCAGAGGCTCTACTGACTGAGCCAGCTCCGCACCCCTGCTTGTTTTACTTAAGATGAAATAACTCCAAGTACTTTTCTTAGGCTCCGTGTTTCAAGGACTTGTTGAATTTTCTGCATTACAGGTCGCACAGGCGACCGTCCAGCTCGTGCCTAGTGACTGCCCTTCGGCCCCCCTTTCTGCGTCTGCCCCCCTGCACGGCAGTGAGCACGCTCTGCAGTTTCACATGTTACTTCCTTCTGCTCAGATAATTGCACATTTGGGGAATGGCATCTAAAATACTGCCGAGAAAACACAATAAGAGGAAGGTGACTCCTTAGAGTCCTTTTGTTAATTTAAGTCTTTATTTTGGCTTGCTTTCACTCTGGCTTCTTATTTTATGTATTTATTCCTCAGGGTTGGAATCATTGCATTTCTGCTCTCTCCTATCTGGGTGACCGCAATTGGCTTAGCAATTCTAGTATAACATCTCAAAGGTTTCTTTTGTTCCAGCACACTGGTTTCTTTGTTGTTTATCCTTACTGTGGTTTGTTGCTTCTCTGTCCCTACCCTTCTCAGATTGTCTCCTGTTTGCACACAGGTTTCCTTCTGCACCTGCACCTGCTCGCTGACACATCTGTGTTCCGCAGGCAAAGGGAAAGAGGCTGGCACGGGAAACTCTTGCCTTCTCTTTCTCTCCAAGAGTGCTCACATTTTCATGACAGTTTGGGCTATGAACTAATTTCCTGGTGTTTGGCAGCACACCAGGATTGTTGAGGCGCCCATCACACCCCCACACACAAGGAGGTTTTTTAAAGAGTTGTGATTAAATCTCTCACAGCTACCTCCCATTCACCTCTCATCTTTGCCTGGCTCCCCTGCTGCCTCTTTGCAGGGGGGGGGGGTTTATATGGGAAAGAATTCTTTTCCAGGTTAGATTTTCCAATGCAGCCGTTCAGCTGTGCTTGTTATCCTTTTTTAAAAAGGGGTTTCTTATTTTGGAACTGAGAAAGAAGGGAGAATTCCGTGAAAAAAAAAAAAAACCAAACGGTGAGGTTTAAAACACACACTCTCCCAAATGTTCATTTAAATTTAGAAATATTCACACAATATCATCCAATCACTCTTCCATCTTAGATATTAGAGCCTAATCATCAATTAGTCTTCCTTTTTGCTTTGTCTGAGCTTATCTTTGAAGGCTGGTTCTATGGGAGCGGTTGTCAAGGCAACCTGGACCACCAGGCTGGTCGCCTGAGTTCATCCTGCTGGTCTCCAACTTCGGGAGCTAGACTGTATGCTGGGGGCTCTGTTCCGCCGCTTAGTGTACCTGGATTAAAATGAATAATCATTTGGTAATTTGGGGAAATTTTTTACATCTTGTGATGAGGCATTGAAAGAAATGATATTGTCGTTTTGTTCCTCAGCTGGCTTTTAACTGATGTGCCCCCCTAACGGTTCACTAATACCATGTACAATGTCACCCCCAAAGACTTGGATATGTGGATTTAACATGATGTCCTAATAAACGTCTGAGTCAAGAAAACTACCCAGAGTTTCAACTCTGCAAAGATGAAAATTGTGGTCTAAATATTACTCACAGTCTACATTTCTCTACTGATATCAATGTTAACACTCAAGGAATAAGAGACTCCTCACCCACTCCGTGTAGATTTTTAAATGTTTCCTTCAGCACAGCTTTTAGATTTTATTTTTTCTTAAGCCATTGTCATCTAACATAAGGGTTTTTAAGCAGATAATTTCCCATTTGTTTTGTTTAGGGAAAATCCATAATACTCTATGATTTGGCTCTATTCTGAACTTAGCTATTCCCTAAAGTCATCTTTTAAATGAAATGAGGAACTTGGAAAAATAGTTTTGTTTCCAATACAGTAGCAATTAGTGGATCAACTTTCCTTGCTCAGCAGCTCTGTACTAATACTTGCACTAACAAAATTATTCGGGAGCATACAGAGATGCATGTGATTCAGTCCTTGCCTCAAAACCTTTGCTGTGGTCTACGCGGTGCCTGGCTGGCTCAGTTGGGAGAGCAGTTCAAGCCCCATGCTGCATGTCGAGCTTACTTAAAAAAAAGCTTATGGCCTACTGGAGGAGACAAAAATCTGTATCTTTTCATTCCAAAAGTATTTAGTAAGTATTTATTATGTACCAGGAATGATGCTAAGTCTTAGAGAGAATATTAAAAAAACACAATATTCATGATCCCTGCTCTCATGACATTTACACGCTAGGGAAGAAGTCATTATAATACAAATTAAAAGAAGCGGAAATACCAGAAAGACTTCAGAGAGAATCTGATGTGGCAGGTTTCAGGAATGAGTAGGAGTGTGCTAGATTTGCAAGGAAAGTCAGTGTGCTCTAGCCGGAGAGCCTAGGGGTGAAAAGAACGGAGGCCTGAAATGGCAGGCTAGATCATAGCACCGCAGCAGAGGCGGGTGGGAGGTCAGCTACAGAGCTCTTCCTGCAGCCAATGGGTGGGAGGTCTCAGATGCAGCAATAAAGGGTTTGTGTTCTTCTCACAGCCAATGAAAGCCGCTGAAAGATTTTGATCAGAGGAGCACCATAAGTCACTGAGAGCCGCGTGAAGGATGAACTGGAGATGCAGGTGTGGAGGTGGGTAGACCAATGAGCGTGCTGGCGGTCCAGGCAAGCCTGACCCAAGGACAGGACACTCTGGACTCCGTGGAGATGTTTATCAGGTAGAACTGTGGAGATCTGACCGATTGCCCGCAGGTACAAGGAGAGGTGGTGCAGACTGCAGGTCCCAAGCAGGAGAGGAGAACAGATTTAGGAGGCAGGGAGATGAGGAGCACGAGCTGGCTTTGGGGGAGGGAGGGAGAGCTGCCCACCAGCCACCAGCTGAGCCTAGAGCGCAGGGTTCTGGGACACTCATGTCCCACTGCCCATCTTCATCCTTATGTCTCGGTCCCAGGCCTTGGTGTCACAGTCCTTGTTCTCACTTTCCCGGGCCCACTGCCGTGATCTGCTGACAGGTCTTGTCCAGGCCGCGACTCCAGTCTCTCCTCCATGAAGCTGTCTCTTCGTGCTGCCCCCAGCGTGACACAACTCAGATGCGAATCTGTTAGGTGCTCATTAATTCCTTACACGACACTTGATATTGTTTCCTGATTAATTCCCTTCGGTGGCCCATATCTAACTGTCATGGGATAAAGGTCAAGCTTTCAGCACAGCCCAGGAGCCCTCTGTTAGTGGCCTTGCCTACGTCATGAAGCATCCCTAGCTCACACATTTTGTTCACACACCAGCCACGTCAACCCCCTTGCAGCTCCCTGACCCCACTGTGCTGTTTTGTGCTCCCGCTGTTACTTCTTACTTCTAGGGTTGAAGAAGTAGGAGCAAATGGGCTAATTAGCGAGGACAGCACCTGGAGGAAAGAGAAAGCAAGCAGTCAGGGACCCAGGAAGAAAGGCCTGGAGAGAGCCTCTGCTGGCATTTTAGGAGAGGTGTATGGATTATAGGGGATGGGGATAAATGTGTGGGTGGTTGAAAGGGCAGGAAGTCGAACACAGAGGGAACGCTGCTGGCTCTGGGCCATTTCTGCCAGACGGAAGATCCCTCTGATGGGCAATTTTGGCTCAAGGACTTTCCCATGGCCTGACCCAGATTTCCTCGGAATGATGTTGCAGTGGGAGGCTCTTCCTTCTCAACCCTTCCCGCTCTCCTTTCACAGATGTCAGATCTGTATCCTGGTTTGAAGCTTCTCCCCAATTACTCCTGCTCCCTCCCTCTTAATCTTCACAGGCATTTCTCTCAGTAAACTTCTCATCTACCTAATTCCATCTTGGTGTTTGGCTCTTTGAGGACCCAAAAGAAAATAAAAAAATAACCACATTTGGAGGTGAGGGATACTTTTGGAGAACCACTGAACTTCATTTGTCACATAAAAAGATCCAATAACTGATACGATAGGAATGAATCTTAGCATTTTGGAAGTTTTTCGAAGAACATTTTGAAGAATATTACAGTCATACTTCCCCTTCTACCATTTCTTTCCCTCTCCGAAGAATGCTGCATGAAATTTTCTGAATCCCAAAGGAAGGATACGGTCTGATCATAAGTGTGTTTTTTGACAAGAGGCCAAAATTCTTGAAATTAGAACAGCCCTAGAAAATGTAGGGTCAAGTTTCAGGTTCTCTATGACATGTGCTTTTTATAACAAAATTGGTTTTGTTTTTAGGGTTTTGTGGCACTCATCATGTCTGAGGAGAATTAGCAAAAGTGTGGAGTGTTGCAAGTATCGGAATTACTCACCGAACTATCTCCCCAAAGTGTGTTAGACGTCCCATGGCCCAAGCTAGGTGATTCAGAGTCATCCTGCTGCCTGCGGAGAACCCCTTCATCTGCTCTTCTTTAGAGCACAGATTGGCCCAGAAAGGCCAAGTAGCCCAGTTCCCCATTAGTAAAAAGCTTAGGTTCCATGGTTTATGAATAGACGTAGGGCCTTTCTGATGCTATTTTTGCCTCACTGCTTGAGTGACTTTGGACATTTTCTTCTAAATGATGAGGATTAAATGCGCTTTCCTAAGGTTCTGAGGAGAAAAGCCAGAATCCTGCACTTCTTATTACGCTTCCTGTTCCCCACCTTCTGGCAGGTTCTCCCCATCTCTCCAGATTCCCCTGTTATCTTAGGGTCTCATGCCCAGGCCTGGCTAAGTGGGGTTGGGAGCATGGACGTGGATGGTGAGGAAATGTCGATGGGGAAGCCGGGAGAGGACAGGGAAGGGAGGGGGGGGTCTCAGTTTCATTTCTCTTTGTCTACATTCAAGGGGAGAACAGCCTCCCGGAGGGGCTCTGGGGCTTCTCCTCGCCAAGTCAGTATGTGAACCCATGTGAAAATCCATTCAATGAGTATCAAGGGGTCTCATTTAGGGGCCTCGTAGGGAAGAGGTGCTGTGGTCAAATAGGGTCATTTGGGGAGGGTTTGGAAAAGGCCTATGTTCGTTGGATTGCCCAGGAAGCAGATGCTGGAGTTAGGGGTGTAACTGATTTGTGTGTGTGGGGGGGGTATGTCCGTGGAAGATAAGAGGAGGGAAGCAGGAATGAACAGGGAGCGCCTTCACTCTCTGATGCAGATGAGAGAAAGGACAGAAGCACAACTGGGCAGGGGATCCTCAGCCCAGGATTCAGAGCCGGTCCAAGGGGGGCTGGGAGCCATGACTGCCAGTCAGTGGAGCCTCTAATATGGCGCCCATCATGCTCCCGTCATGGGCGAGGGCTGCTCAGGAAGTGTGGCAAAACAACAAACAAACAAACAAACATGTTCTGAAGCTTGAAGGCAGCCCATTAACCGTGGCTTTGTTTGGTAACAGCAAGTTCTTTCTTAAGAGAAGAGCTGAGAGGTGCCCTCCACGACTGGCCCCCGGGCTACTCACAAATCCCAGGGTGAGGGTCGAGCAACCACGAGCAATAGAGTCGAGTTGTTCAGGGCACCATTACCCCCCTTAGCTCCACGGACGAGGCAGGGTCATGACTGTCCGCTGAGGGAGCAGCCAGTGCGTAGCCGCCCTGCAGGGAGGGAATCTGGAAATCAGCACCTGGTCCACCCCCTCCTCCCTCCTCCCTCCTCCCTCCTCCCTCCTCCCTCCAGGTGCTCCCCATTCCCCCTGCCCGCCAGCTCGCTGGTACGACGCACGATGTCAGCCTTCTGAGCCGAGGCTGGGTGGACTGGCCAACTAAACGCGCTGAGCATCCTAGGGCAGCCACAGAGGAGAAACAATGTCTTTAAGGGAGAGAGAATCAAGCCTTGGAAAAGGCAGGATCAGGGGAAGGGGTTGCCTTGCCGGCTTCTCCCAGCCGTCTGCCCCCCGAAGTCACGGGAACTTCCCCGAGCTCGCTCCCCACCCCCTCAGCCCCCCCTCAGCCGCTCCACTTGCGAAGCAAGCGCCTTAGAACAAGTGATACAGAGTAATTTATCGGAGAGTCGGAGGGGAGGAGAGAGAGGAAAGGGAGAGGGAGAGGGAAGAGGGAGAAAGGGGAAGGGGGGTGGAAGGAGAGGGAGGGAAAGGGAAATAGGAGGAAAAGGAGGAGAAGGATGAAGAGGAGAAGGAGGAGGGAGAGAGATTGAGAGAGGAGGGGAGGGGGGAGGGGGAGGGAAGAGAGGAGAGACAGATTGAGAGAGAGAGATTGAGGGAGAGAGGAGGGGAGGGACCAGAATCTGAAACCAGGGACACTCCAGGACTACTTATAAACCTGTCTATGCCGTCCAAATTCCCCAGTTCTGCCCACCTTTCCGAGGGCGTGGTGGTCTGCAGAGTGGCCCATGGCCGGGCCCCTAGGTCTTTCTTACCACTTCCTGCCAGCTAAGTGGTCTGCTCA